>NC_060144.1:290897213-291200243 GCF_021461385.2 Schistocerca piceifrons | reverse complement strand
CACCCACTTAGGATCGGGAAGTAATTCCTCTGGACGTCCTTTCTTTTCCTAAAAGGTATTGATTTCGTCCCTCAACGAGAAAAACCGATGAAGCACCTTCCCTCTGCTCAGTCATCTTACTCCGGGGTGGTAGGGTATGTCCTGGTATTCCACTTCAATATCAGCTAGAAATTCTTTAAATTGGCAATGTGTGAGTCAATGCGAGCGAAGATAATTAACCGTTCGATCAACTGTGTCCATAATATTTTTTTTACGTTGACTATCTTCACACAAACTGCCTCCTGGTGTATGAGATAATGGACTGCCGTCATTAAGCAACAGCCGACTTCAGCCATTTTTGAAATGACGTAACCCAGGAAACCAGTGCATATGCCTCGTAGCGCAGGGGCTCTATCCGTTGTTATAATGGCCAGGCGTTTCCATTTTACACCCAATGACTCGAACAGGTTTTCCAAGGCTAGAAAATTATACAAACCCTTGGTTATGTCTTTTAATGTTGTAAGGTCGAGAAATTCACGCAGATTGCCGTCGACACACCGAATGAATATGACGAGCTGAGATATGGCCGCAACGTCCGTGGACTCGTCAAAAGCGATAGAAAACGAAACGAAGTTTGCCGAAGATTTCACACATATTTGAACACATGTTTCCTTCTCTTAACATAGCAAAAAAAAAAAAATGAAAGAAAAACTGACGGTTAATTTGGTACAATCCTGTTTTTAAAACACTTTTATCGTTTTAACACTTCACTGTTTCATTCATTGAAACCCAAATAAAAACTAACAAAAAAGATTGGTTTTAGGTGCGTTTTCCCCCAGTTGCTAGCAAAGACAGCAAAATGTGGTCGCAAAATAATTTCTTTTCAATTGGAGTTTTTGAGTTTTAATTAATTGAAAACTCTTCAAACTACAACATATGTTTTCCCATCCACCGACACATAAATACACAAAAACAAAGAAGGGATCTTAATGACACTTTGATGTCCGATAGAGCGTTTGCGACGGCTTTTCAGAAAGTGACAAAATGTAACGCACCTGAAACTTTTTCCTATGTCTGTGCAACCCAAATATAAAAATTAAGCGGAATGAAATGTCCCTTCTTGCTGACAATCTGATATTCGACGACTGGCACATTTCTAAGTCCCATATCAGATTATAAAATATAGTTTTATTTACAATATTTATAAATAATAAAGAGTCTTACGATACGAAACACTTACTTCACTGCAATGATGTTTGAAATTTTCTTCCAGTTATTCAAGTTTTGACTAACGGCTTTGTGTAGTATCAGTGCTTTTGACCTCTGCTGTAGTGGTGCGTACAAAGCATGGCGAGGCTCGGCCGGCAGACCGCAGGGTCAGCTAAGCGACACGGCTTGGCCACTGCAACAATATACTACTAATCCGCCCGGGGCTCTGGCCGATCGCGGGTGCTAGCGCCCCAGGGGCACAGTTTGAACGAGCCTGCTCTAGGGTTAGACAGAACAAGGTACAGGCGTGCCTTACCCTTTGAGGTCGCTAATTTGTTATGTTGCGAGATTCTTTGCAAAGTTTTGGTAGTGTTCGATTTATTTATGTTATTTGAGTATATGGGTATCTTTTCATTGTTTTGTGTTCCGTTAAATCAGCTGTTTTCATGTCATTGCCCCGTGTAGTTTCCTATTATTACTGTAGGTTTATTGTTATGTTTCTTTGGTGTTGTTTCTTGTTTTCTACTTGACGGTGGGTACTCGTTTTGCAAGAAGGGAGGGGACGATGGACGATTCCTTTCCTCACGTGTGAGTACGTAGTGACATCCAAGGTAATAGTAAAATAGGTAGGAATAAGAACGTAAGAGTTGTTGTTATTTTCACATAATAGGGAAGTTCGTAGGGTTATATCGTTTGCAGGTATGCAGAAGTATACTGAAGTGAGTATTGTTGTGTGTGCAGGCTAATATGCGGACATGTGATGAGTAAATTTTTAGGGAAAACGAATGAGACCAGTAGCAAAAACCAGACCCCACCAGCACGGCCTTACTTCCAGAAAGTAGGGAGGCAATAGCTATCTTCTCACCAGACGTAGTGTCAGCAAATTGCTATGAAAAAGGGAAACCTGATGGTTTGAGAAAATTAGAGTTCCACGGAAGCAGTATTACTATACAGTTTGGGATACAGTCTACATCTACATCCACCCTTAAGTCCTCGCAAAAAGGTCCATCGAACGATCTTCAAGCTATCTCCCTACAGTTCCACTCTCGAATTACGCCAGGCGAAAACGAGCGCCTAAATCTTTTTGTGCGAACTTTGATTTCTCTTATTTCATCATGATGATCATTCCTCCATATAGAGGTGGGCGCGAACCGAATATTTTCGCAATTGGAGGAAAAGGTTGGTGAATAAAATTTAACGACATGATTTTGCCGATGCCAAAATTGTTTTATGGACTGCCATCCCAGTTCACAAATCACACCCGTGACACTCTCTCCCCTCTTTCTCGATTATGCAAACAAGCTACCTTTATTTGTACTCTTTCGATGTCCTTCGTCAGTCCCAGATGAGGCGGATTCTACACCGCCCAGCAGAATTCCAGAAGAGTGTGGACGAGAGTAGTGTAAACAATCTCTTTAGTAGATCTGTTACACTTTCCAAGTGTCCTGCTTATAAATTACAGCTCCGATTTGCTTTATCCAAACATTACGTAACTGACCGTTCCAATTTAAGTTTTTCGTAAATTTATTCCCGAAATATTTAGTCCAATTTAGAGTCTTTAATGTTTGTGATTTATCTTTTAACGGAAATTTGGAGGATTTCTTTTTGTACTCACGTTGATGACTCCAGATTGCTCGTAATTCGGAGTCGATCACCACTTTGTGCTCTATGTAGATTTCTTGTCTAAACCGGTTGCAATTATTTTTGATCATCTAGTGACTTCACAAGACGATTATTGACTGCATCATTTGAAAACAACCCAAGGGGTCTGCTCAAATTGTCTCCTACGTCGTTTATTTACTGTAGGTCAGGAACAGCAGAGGGCCTATAACACTACTTGGGGAACGCCAGATATTACTTCTGTTATACTCGATAACTTTTTCTCAGTTACTACGAACTGTGACTTTATGATACGAGATCACGATTCTAAGTCGCACAACATAAGTGATACTCCATAGGCACGCAAGTTCATTACAAGGCACTTATGGGGAACGGCATCGAAAGCCTTATGGAAATTTAAATATATGGAATCATTCTGACATTTCCTGTCAATAGTACTCATTACTTCTTGATAAGCAACAACCAGTTGTATGTTACAAGAACCATATTTTCTGAATCTGTGCTGACTATTTGTCAATAAATCATTTTATTCGAGGCAATTCATAATGTTCGAACACAGTATATGTTACAAAATCCTCCTGAAAAACGTCGTTACTAATATATGTTTATAATTCAGAGGATCACTCCTGTTTCGTTTCTTGCGTATTTGTGTGACTTGTGCAACTTCACAGTCTTTATATACGGATCTTTTGAAGACTGAGAGGTTGTACATCGATGCTCAGTATGGAGCTATTGCATCAGCTTGCTCGGATAGGAACCTGACCGGTATACAATGTGGACCGTATGTCTTGCCTTTATTAAGTGATATAAGCTGCTTGTACAGGTTCACAGTCGGGTCCTGGCTTCGCTCCACAAACTGAACATCATCATCAAGTTCACAATTGTTCTAGATTCGAATTCTGGAACGTTTAATTCGTCTTCGTTGATGAAGGAGTTTCGGAAACCCGTGTTTATTTACTTTGTCTCAGTGCCACTGTCACCAGTGAAATCACCGTTATTACCGTGTAGTGAAGGTGTTGATTGCGAGTTGCCGCTGGTGTTCTTTATGTACGACTAATATCTCTTTGGTTTTCTGCCAGATTTTAAGACACAGTTTCGCACTGCAAATTATTGAAAGCATTTCACAATGAAGTTTGTCATAAATTTCGTGCTTTTGTAAAACTTGGCCTACCTTGAGGAATTTGGGTTCTTTTAAATTTGTTATGGTTTTCTATTGCTTCTGCCACAGTGTTCTGACACGTTCTGTGCACCATGCGGGATTAGTACCATCCCATATTAACTTATGTGCTATGTATCTCTCAACTGCAGTCGAAACAATTTTCTTGAATTCAAACCACAAATGATCCACGCTTACCGAATCAGATAGGAATGGATGGAAAACATCTCTTACAAAGGCCCCAAGCGAATTTTTATCTGTTTTTTTTAATGAATGTATTTTATGTTTATTTTTACTGGGTTTGGATGTTACGGTATTCATTATTACTACAAGTGCCATGTAATGACTAATCTCTGTATTCGTCATGATGATCCGTATTTTCACAGGATTATTTGTTGCTAAGATGTCCAGTACGTTTTCGCAACCATTTATACTTCGAGTGGGCTCCTGCACTAATCTTACAAGAAAATATTCATTACAATTTCAGACGACATTGTATCCCCATCGCCGACTTTAAACATGTATTTTTCCCACATATCGAGGATAAATTAAAGTCACAACCAACTCAAATTGTGTGAGAGGTGTCACTATAAGTCTCAAGTTTTCTGCAAACTGTTGGCAAACTGAATAATCTGACTGAGGAAGTCGTAAAACGAACTAATTATTAATTTATTCCGGCTGTGAAGTACAACCCCGACCCATGCTATCTCGCAGGAACCATCCACTTCAATTTCAATACCAGGTAAACTACTTCTGAGGGCAATAAACGCTTCTATACTTTTTGAACACGGTTAGATCCTTTGAAAAAATTCGGATGAAATGATTTCCGGGTTTAGCCGGCTTTCCATACCTATTACAATTTGAGCTTCAGTGCTTTATAGCAGCGCTTGGAGCTCTGGTTCATCCCAACACAGCTACGACAGTTTACAATACCACTTCATGCTGCGTCTACCTTCCAGCATTTGCCCTGCGCCCTTTAAGACTGACGTCCTTTGTGCAGTTTCTGGAGATCCTCTAACCTCTAAAACAGCACAGTCGCCGACACACAGCCCCCTCTACCCGTGTAGCCACAACCTGTGTTTAGTAAACCCCTAACATATTAAGCGGAACCCGTAAACCAACCACCTGGCGACGCAAGTCAACAAATCTGCAACATACGCGGTTGCAGAATCAACCGAGCCTCTGTTTCAAACCCTCCACTCGGCTCTGAGCCAAACGACCACAGTCGGTTCTGTCAACGATGCTGCATGGCAACCTGAAGCACCCGTTCCTTACCTTGTGAGCCAGATCGCTGGTCGATCATCAGCGATCAGCTTGTTATCTTTGGCGCGTCCCCGGGTACGAGCATCTTTGCGTTTTCGGCTTGGGCGCGCGGGACGGCGAGAGGCAGTCGGTTTAGGGCGGCTGGTGAGATTGGCGAAGTTGTGGCTCGAGCGTAAGCACATGTGTGTTGTCTGTCACGCTAGGGCTGTTAGCTAATCGTGAAACTTCTGCGGCGGTTACTGGTTGCCTGGAAGGCATATCATATAAACTGTGACAAGCCTCGCAGTGACAGTGGAGTCCGGAGTTGGTGTTGGCCTAGATGTTTGTACAAATTGAGGTGCCTGTATGAGAAGTGCGGCGTGGGCCTGTTTGTTGCTTCGTCCTTCTGGCAGCCACCGCAAGCGGATGTGTGAACAAGTTCTCGTAGGATGTGCTCCCAGGCTGACTCTTAGCCTGTGTTATTTGTGGGTGCCGACCCCTTGTCTGTAACTGCTTCCGGGTATCCCGTAAGATTTCACAGCAAAACTGTGTTTTTGTGGAATTCTGTGTTTCTAGCTCAGCCTCCGCCTAGAAGGGGAACGATTTGTGCCTCTACTGAAAGGTGTGATGGGGGGGGGGGGGTGTTCGACTGGACATCTTTTGGAATTCCTTAATGCTGTAATTTAAACATATAAAAAATGGTTCTTTCAGAATAAGCGCCTGTTTCTTTGGGACACTGCAGTTCAAACAGGAGTGGTGTAATGTTAATGAGTATTTGTTATTCGCCAAATGAAGTGTATTTAATGTCTTGCAGTTTTCTGGGGCACACAGCTGTGTTATTGAACTCATTTTGAAGTGTTCTGTCGGGTGAATGACTGCTCCCCACTTCAGTGTATTCTTTTGAGTAGCATGGTAAGGTTTTTTGGATAATTGTCAGTGGGGCGTATTGATTCAATTTTGTTTTTCTCTTTCTTTTGAATTATGGAGAATTGTTTAGTTTATCTGGTTATTGGCTTTGTAATTAGGCTGTTTAGGTTGTTATATTGGTAACGCCACCGCCACGTAGCGCTCTGTATGAAAATCACTGGCTGTGCTGTGTGCAGTCTGTGGCTGGGTGGCATTGTTGGAATTTGCCATTGTAGTGTTGGGCAGTTTCCTGTTAACGGCGCGTAGCGTTGTGCAGTTGCAGGTGAGCTGCCAGAGAGACAAACATTTTTTTTTACTACATCAGTGACAGATGTTTACGCAATTACACAGCTGGATAACTTCACACTTATGAAGTTGTATTTTGTCTGTACTTTGTGAACTCTTCATATATTTTCAGAACCATTGTGATACTATGAGAGCATTGAATGATGTGTTTGGTATGGGATCATAATTTTAAAGTACGTTTGAGGTAGATGACACTATTGAAATCAACAGAGAATTTTTTTCAAGTTTTGAAATTATTGCAGAAAGCTACGACGTTTTTGAGATTTGGCTGAGTTTTTATGATGTTATTATTACGATGACAATATGTATTATGATCAATAAGCTGATGCTATATAACATTTTTGAGATTTGGCTGAGGTGTTATGATGTTATTATTACGATGACGATGTGTATTAAGCTGTTGAGGTATGTTTATGATCAATAAGCTGATGCTATATGAGGAATTTGATTATGCTATGTATTTATTATGATGAAATATTGAAGAAGTGTCGACGAATATGTATATGAGTAATAAGGAAAGGAATAATGAGTAGTGGTTAGGGACTCTGACTTGTGAAAAAGGATGTCGGAAACCAAGAATCGTACTATAAGAGTTATGAAATGTGTGTAAATGCGTCAATGTATCACAATGCCGGCCAAAATTTTTTGGACACTGTTATATTTATAAGATTTTGTTTCTACAGATTTGTAACACAAATATTTCGACCTGTGAAATTTTATTTCTATCAACCTGTCACTGTAGCGGAAACTGATGTCGTAAATATTTCGGTAAGGAGGTAGATCACCTTGACATAATGCGTCATGGGCGCCCAGCTGTGCCACCTGCCTGGACGAAAAGCCATTCAGTGGAGAAGAAAGAGGCCATTAACCTCGCTATTGACATTCCTTTGTAGAAAGCATCGTAAATACGACACGCTCATTACTTGGGAACATTTTGTACTTTGTGCTACTTACTGAAATGCTTATGAACTGATGGGAAATATTCTTACACCTGCACACCTGATTATGACAAGTGTCTTTCTACGAGAGTTGAGAGAATTTCTACTAACTTATGAAATGCCACATGACTATTGAATGATATTTTTATGCTTCGCTTTAGATAGTTGCTTATTTCATCTGATATCTGGTTTCCAGCTGTGTTGCAACATTGGTTTTATAAAATGAAATTAAATGCATTTTCTAATGAGAACACTTTCTGTCAACAGATCTATTAAATAATAATTTTATGATCCACATTCTTCGAAAAAGGATCACTTGGAAAGGGAAGAACAATAAGAAGCGACTAATAACAGTAACTGCATACACAATTTTCTTTTCAAGTACTTGGTAATTTTTTGTAGAATAAGTTTTTGTGGTGCACCACTTTAGTTACATAGACATTAAGATGTAAATAGACATTTCCCTTATATGCATTGTTGTCTTTAGTGTACTATTTTTTCTGCTTCTGCTTTGTCATATTTAGGTATAAGTTATTGCATTTGCTGCTGCTGTTTGCCAGGCATAGTGCTACTGAATTTCTTTTTGTATTACTCTGTTAAGCCAGTTTTACTACTGACTTATTTTTCTTGTCGCTGCACGTTGGCTCATATTAGTTGTAATGTTGCATTTGCTCTGCTAATTTAGATTTACTGCTGCTAGCTTTGCCAATTTGCATTTCTTGTCATTGCTGTTGGTGTTAATTGTTTTGTGCTGCTGCATTGCCTCGTCCCTTAGTTTAGCATCCGAGCTCAGTAGATTTAAGTTAGCTTAAGAGGGGGTAGGCTAATATAAGAGAATTAGTTGCGATGAATTGGAAGAAATGCATTGAGAAGTTATATGAAAAAAGTACAGAAAGCAGGTATAGATAGGACTTTTGGGAATAATGAAGAACGAATGGAGATCTCCAAGAAGGAAAGAAAGTTTTGTTTGCAAAATACTGCAGTAAAACGAACCTTGTCCTTTCCTTATGTTATCCCACTATGTGTTTGTGTACCCTTGTGTATTTGTGTTCTTCCTGTCTTTATGTGTTTATCTGATAAGACTTATGTTGTAGAATTTTTCTAATACTCAGTTACATTCACTATGATGAGGAATACTGTTATCCTCAAATATAATTTGCATTAATAATATGTCATTTTCTTTGTAAAGATGTTTACACATTATTAATTCTGTTCTGTTTCAATTCTCATGTGTGAAATTAATGTTTCAAAAACTATTCTCATTATTATATTAATTTGCTTATGTCATAATTCCTGTAACACTGATGTATCTGTTTATTTCTATTCTTTTGTAAAGCCTGTTTTACTACAAATCTTACCTGTATTGTTATGTTCTTTAATGATGTAATTTTTAACTTTCTTATTGTATTCTTATGTTATAAAATTGTAATTGACACCAGTTCATCAAATTATTAACTTGTAAGTTAATTTCACTGCACACGTTTTTGTTGGTCATAGTATATGGACAATATTTGAGAAGTAGGGATTGATAGTGTTTGCATGTGTGTTAATAATTCAGCAAGGGACTGGTTAACAGCATTGCTGGTTCTAAGGACATTTGAAGAAAAAAATTTTTGTGAGTGCACAAGTGTTGGTTCATGGACTTGCTATATTGTCCGCAAGACTCTTCGATGGTGATTGTGCACCTGAACAGTAGCAACAAATGGCTGCTGGCCATCTCTACGAGGACTACAGTTGGTCTGCATCTTTTATGGCCCACCAATACCATTATTTCTACAAGGACTACAGTGGTCTGCATCTTTGATGGCCCACTAATACCATTATTTCTACAAGGACTACAGAGGGTCTGCATCTTTGACGGCCCACCAAAACCATTATTTCTACAAGGACTGCAGTGGGTCTGCATCTCTGGTGGCCCACCAGTACCGTAATCTCAACCGGGACTACAGTGGGTCTGCTCTGCGATGACCTACCTACCATGCTTAAAAACTTAGACTGACTCTGCTGTGGGTTTGCTCTGTTGTGGCCCATTACCTGTCTGCATGTCAAGAGTCAGCACTGTCTTTCTGTTGGAAGGACAACACTACTTCTTCAAGACTGCATGGAAATCAACTACTTCCGTGTGCATTTTCTTTTACTGCTCAGACTTTGAGAGAAACACTGCAATTTTACTGTGATGAATGATCAGGACAGTCTTTATGGACTGTGAGAAAAATTTAGCTTTTGACCAACATTGTATCAATAAGCGTGTGCATTTGATTTCTTTGTTCTTGTAATTGTGGTGAAATTTTTTAACAAATATGTATTGGCCACTGCCCAAAACAATTTGTAAAATTTTTTGTGGGGCGCATGGGGGCTATGTAAGTAGGCTGTTTAGGTTCTTATATTGGTAACGCCACCACCACCTAGCGCTCTGTATGAAAATGACTGGCTGTGCTGTGTGCAGTCTGTGGCTTGGTAGCATTGTTGGAATTTCCCATTGTAGTGTTGGGCAGTTGGGTATTAACAGCGTGTAGCATTGCGCAGTTGGAGCTGAGCCACCAGCAGTGGTGGACGTGGGGAAGTGAGATGGCGGATTTTTGAGAGCGGATGATCTGGACGTGTGTCCATCAAAAACAGTACATTTGTAAGAATGGATGTCATGAACTGCTATATGTATTATGACTTTTGAACACTATTAAGGTAAATACATTGTTTGTTCTCTATCAAAATCTTTCATTTGCTAACTATGCCTATCAGTAGTTAGTGCCTTCAGTAGTTTGAATCTTTTATTTAGCTGGCAGTAGTGGCGCTCGCTGTATTGCAGTAGTTCGAGTAACGAAGATTTTTGTGAGGTAAGTGATTTGTGAAAGGTATACCTTCATGTTAGTCAGGGCCATTCTTTTGTAGAGATTATTGAAAGTCAGAGTGCGTTGCACAAAAAAAATATTGTGTGTCAGTTTAGTGTTGAACAGAATAGATAAAGAGCGAAATGTCTGAGTAAGTTCAGTTTTGCTCAGCTGTTTGAAAATCAAATAATTTATCAGCACAGCAATTCAATAATTTTTGTTAGGGGACGTTTCAGCTTAACTCGCGCTTCACGCACTAAATCAGCTGATATTGAATTTTTTTTTCATGTTTAATGTCAGACAGATTCAAGTGTAACTTCATTTATGTTACTTAAAATAAATGTGTTGGGTTGACCTTAATGAAGTATGTGCAGTCGAAGTAAGGGAGCCAGTCCTTTATTAGTGCTTAACAGTGGCGTGTGGTTAGGGTTGTGAGCCCCATGCTCGGACCACCTTGATTGATGCTTTCCAGTATGCACCCAGAGTGTGCACTGGTTTCCTTCCCCACCTTGGCAGACATATCACTAAGGATATTATGTACCTAACATCTGAGCTCCTAACTACCAGCAAAACCCACCCTCCGTGAATGCCCAGACCTACCGGGCGAGCGACTGCATCTTGCTCAGGGACCTCGTCAGCCACTGATTGGCCCGAGACCGCCAGACGAACTGGGGAGGTCCTCCGAGCGGCCCCTCGTAAAGTCTTTCTGGGCGCTTTTGGTGCTTGCCACACCCTGGAACGACCTCCCACTCGACCATGGGTGAGAAGTCAACCTCAGAGCAGGCATCATGCAGGCAGTATATGGGCAGCAACAGTATGGGATTTGCTGAGCATCCTCCGAAACCTCAAGTCTGGCCACTACAGTAAGTCCCATTGGCAGCACCTTCAAGCTGTGTAACCGAAACCAACACTGGCTGAAGCTGTGAGCAAAGGGGTCACCAACTCAGTTCGCATCTGAGCACGGCAATCACAATTCCTATCCATACTAAAGACGGCGAAAATATGTTATATTCAGCTAATAAACATTGGACTGTGCCTGATAAATAAACAAACAAGCACGCAATTAACGAGTTTAAACTAAAGAGCACAGAGGGAATTTAAAATAAATTGATTCTTATGACAAGCTGCTTCGAACTCGCAGAACGAAACGCTTCTGTGTCGTGCACTGGAGTCAACGAAAACTAGCATTACGCAAGGAGGGAAGGATTTCCGCTTTCTGACTGCACTGGTCCGTACGACTGTCATGATGCTGACGCGGGTTACGTTGTATTGACTGGAAGAGTCCCTAAGAGCCCACAAAGGGTTTATCCTACATTAATGGCACCCACAACCCTGAAATTTAGCTTTCTTGAGATACATTTGTAGAATCACAGCAGGGCGAAATTTCAATGGAACAGATGATACAACATTATGATAATTTTCAAGAAAATTATCAACACAAAATTATATCTACGAGGACTTATAGGTTGTGGCGTGTTTCTACTAGATATTTTATTTCTGTAATAAAACGCAGACGTGCACAGTTCATCAACGCCTCAGTTGCCAGTCGAGTGATTAGCCAAAAGCTCATGTGTAGAGCTGGGTGTTGTCATCGGCCTACGGTACGAAGTTCTCTTGTACCCCTTGTCAGCTTGAAACTATATGTATATCAACTACTGGTAGAAATTGTATATCTATCTGCATATTTTAAAGCATTAACCAATGTATTACCCCAACCTTTAGGCAGCTAATATATGTAGCAAATAATCGTAAGACCCCTTGCCATGTAAAGTTTGCTCTCATACAATCACTCTTTCCAGCCTCTCTCTCTCTCTCTCTTGGCCGTGCGGTTCTAGGCGCTATGGTCTGGAGCCGAGCGACCGCTACGGTCACAGGTTCGAATCCTGCCTCTGGCATGGATGTGTGTGATGTCCTTAGGTTAGTTAGGTTTAATTAGTTCTAAGTTCTAGGCGACTGAAGACCTCTGAAGTTAAGTCGCATAGTGCTCATAGCCATTTGAATCATTCTCTCTCTCTCTCTCTCTCTCTCTCTCTCTCTCTCTCTCTCTCTCTCTCTCTCACACACACACACACACACACTTTCTCTCCCTCTTCCTCTCCTTCTGATTGAAGCCTGCCACATCTGTCCATTAATCCTAATAAAATTTGTCAATTATGTATAATTTTAACATTTCACCTGATTGTACACACGAGTATGAAGTTTACGCTGTTTTAACTTGTGAAAATCGGATTTATGTGTCACCTGAGCTACACACATGAATTCGACACCTCAAAACAAACTCCTCCAAATCCTTTAAATAATTATCCTGTAAATAATGTTGTTACAAAGGATATTCTTTGTACTTTGTGATTATGTCTTCTCTTGTGCTATACGAACCTTGCACACAGCAGATTCCAGACGCATATTTGTTTACAAATGTGACAGTATACATGTGATGTGTTACGACAGCGAAAGGAACCTGTGACCACTGGAGGTACTCTATTTTACTTATTTTATGTTTACCGTTAGATATCAGTTTAATTTTTGTCAGAAGAAACCCAAAACTATGTTCTGAAATAGTGTCTTGTTTATCCACTAGACAGTGCCACAAGTTCCTCCAAAAAAACACAAAACACACACAAATGTCATACCAACTAATGTAAATCCACCTGATGGTGGAGGTTTAAACCTTTGAAACGCGCCGTGGAAATAAATTAAACTGTGACTGGTAACAGTAAACATTTTGTTTCATTTAATGTCAATAACAGTTAAAAATACATAAAACTACCCACGTTTCGGTCCCTGTTGCAAACGAACTTCTTCAGGGTGTAAATAAAAACAACCTGAAGAAGGGCGCTTGCTATAGGGACCGTAACGTCGGTATTTTTATATATATTGACAATGCGGTCACAACCCCAGGAAAATTTTATTGAATCTCCTGGGTAGAATCGTAAATGTAAAGGCATAAATATTCGAGCTCAATGCTTTCAGTTGTGCAGCCATTCTGTCTGCATCTGGAACCGGGGTCATAACGGGCTTGTGAGTTTCAAAGAAACCTCGACTAACTCTTGGTGATGGAAACTGGTTGACAACCTGCCCGCTTAGTAACACGTTGAGTTCCGTCGTGAGGTGACGTGGCGGCCCAGAACAACGGATGTCAGCGGCATGATCGGAGCGTGAGCGCATTTCACAGTAGTATGCTTCTGCGAGCACACGGTGCTGTCCTCAGGCAAGCCGGCATGCAATATAATGGTGCTTGAATAAACATAAGTGAATGCACTGCACGCCCCGGGGTCAATATGCCCTTTCCCTCACCACTTCTCTCCCCCAACCTAAACGCAGCGACACGGGATGGGCCAGCTCGTTACAAATGTAAGATTCCACGGAGATGACACAAAAGAAGCTACTCCCCATTCTTGAATCGGTTTATCTACATCTACATCTACATCCATACTCCGCAAGCCACCTGACGGTGTGTGGCGGAGGGTACCCTGAATACTTCTATCGGTTCTCCCTTCTATTCCAGTCTCGTATTGTTCGTGGAAAGAAGGATTGTCGGTTTGCTTCTGTGTGGGCTCTAATCTCTCTGATTTTATCCTCATGGTCTCTTCGCGAGATATACGTAGGAGGGAGCAATATACTGCTTGACTCCTTGGTGAAAATATGTTCTCGAAACTTCAACAAAAGCCCGTACCGAGCTTCTGAGCGTCTATCCTGCAGAGTCTTCCACTGGAGTTTATCCATCATCTCCGTAACGCTTTCGCGATTACTAAATGATCCTGTAACGAAGCGCGCTGCTCTCTGTTGGATCTTCTCTATCTCTTCTATCAACCCTATGTGGTACGGATCCCACACTGCTGAGCAGTATTCAAGCAGTGGGCGAACAAGCGTACTGTGACCTACTTCCTTTGTTTTCGGATTGCATTTCCTTAGGATTCTTCCAATGAATCTCAGTCTGGCATCTGCTTTACCGACGATCAACTTTATATGATCATTCCATTTTAAATCATTCCTAATGCGTACTCCCAGATAATTTATGGAATTAACTGCTTCCAGTTGATGACCTGCTATTTTGTAGCTAAATGATAAGGGATATATCTTTCTATGTATTCGCAGCACATTACACTAGTCTACATTGAGATTCAATTGCCATTCCCTGCACCGTGCGTCAATTCGCTGCAGATCCTCCTGCATTTCAGTACAATTTTCCATTGTTACAACCTCTCGATACTCCACAGCATCATCTGCAAAAAGGCTCAGTAAACTTCCGATGTCATCCACAAGGTCATTTATGTATATTGTGAATAGCAACGGTCCTATGACAGTCCCCTGCGGCACACCTGAAATCACTCTTACTTCGGAAGACTTCTCTCCATTGAGAATGACATGGTGCGTTCTGTTATCTAGGAACTCTTCAATCTAATCACACAATTGGTCTGATAGTCCATATGCTCTTACTTTGTTCATTAATCGACTGTGGGGAACTGTATCGAACGCCTTGCGGAAGTCAAGAAACATGGCATCTACCTGTGAACCCGTGTCTATGGCCCACTGAGTCTCGTGGACGAATAGCGCGAGCTCGGTTTCACACGACCGTCTTTTTCGAAACCCGTACTGATTCTACAGGCTAGATTTCTAGTCTCCAGAAAAGTAGTTATACTGGAACATAATACGTATTCCACAATTCTACAATTGATCGACGTTAGAGATATAGGTCTATAGTAGTGTTTGACGTCACTTCTTGAAAGCGGGGATGACCTGTGCCCTTTTCCAATCCTTTGGAACGCTACGCTATTCTAGAGACCTACGGTACACCGCTGCAAGAATGGGGGCAAATTCCTTCCCCGTACTCTGTAAAATCGAATTGGTATCCCATCAGGTCCAGCGGCCTTTCCTCTTTTGAGCGATTTTAATTGTTTCTCTATCCCTCTGTCGTCCATTTCGATATCCACCATTTTGTCATCTGTGCGACAATCTAGAGAAGGAACTACAGTGCAGTCTTCCTCTGTGAAACAGCTTTGGAAAAAGACATTTAGTATTTTGGCCTTTAGTCTGTCATCCTCTGTATCAGTACCATTTTGGTCGCAGAGTGTCTGGACATTTTGTTTTGATACACCTACCGCTTTGACGTAAGACCAAAATTTCTTAGGATTTTCTGCCAAGTCAGTACATAGAACTTTACTTTCGAATTCATTGAACGCCACTCGCGTAGCCGTCCTCACACTACGTTTCGCTTTGCGTAATTTTTGTTTGTCTGCAAGGCTTGGGCTATGTTTATGTTTTCTGTGAAGTTCCCTTTGCTTCCGCAGCAGTTTTCTAACTTGGTTGTTGTATCACGGTGGCTCTTTTCCATCTCTTACGATCTTGCTTGGCACATACTCATCTAACGCATATTTTACGATGGTTCTTATCTTTGTCCACTGATCCTCAACTCTGTCTGTACTTGAGTCAAAACTTTTTTGTTGAGCCGTCAGGTACTCCGTATTCCTTTTTTTGTCACTTTTGCTAAACAGAAAAATCTTCCTACCTATTTTAGTATTTCTATTTACTGATGAAATCATCGATGCAGTAACCGCTTTATGATCGCTGATTCCCTGTTTGCGTTAACGGTTTCAAATAGTTCGGGTCTGTTTGTCACCAGAAGATCTAATATGTTACCGCCACGAGTCGGTTCTCTGTTTAACTGCTCAAGGTAGTTTTCAGATAAAGCACTTAAAAAAATTTCACTGGATTCTTTGTCCCTGCCACCCGTTATGAACGTTTGAGTCTCCCAGCCTATATCCGGCAAATTAAAATCTCCACCCAAAACTATAACATGGTGGGGAAATCTACTCGAAATATTTTCTAAATTATCCTTCAGGTGCTGAGCCACAACAGCTGCTGAGCCAGGGGGCCTATAGAGACATCCAATTACCATGTCTGAGCCTGCTTTAACCGTGACCTTCACCCAAATTATTTCACATGTCGGATCTCCGTCAATTTCCTTCGATACTATTGCACTTCTTATCGCTATAAACACGCCTCCTCCTTCACTGTCCAGCCTGTCTCTGCGGTATACATTCCAATCTGAGTTTAGGATTTCATTACTGTTTACGTCTGGTTTCAGCAACTTTCTGTCTCTAGTACTATATGGGCGTTGTGACCGTTTATTAATGAGAGCAGTTCTGGGACCTTTCTATAGGCGCTCCTGCAGTTTACTATTAGCACGTTAATATTGTTATTCCCTGTTGCATTTTGCCTACTCCTACCTTGCCGCGTCTCAGGAGGCGTCTTGTCGGGCCCAGGGGAGAGAATTCTCTAACCTAAAAAACCCACATGTGCACTCCACACGTACTCCGTTACCCTTGTAGCCGCTTCCGGGGTGTAGTGCACGCCTGACCTATTCAGGGGGATCCTTCATTTCTCCACCCGATAGCGGAGGTCGAGAAATTTGCATCCCAGATCTCCGCAGAATCGTCTGAGCCTCTGGTTTAAGCGTTCCACTCGGCTCCAAACCAGAGGACCGCGATCGGTTCTGGGAACGATACTACAAATAGTTAGCTCTGATTCCACCCCGCGAGGGAGGCTTTCCGCCTCCACCAATTCCGCCAACCGCCTGTGCGAACTGAGGATGACCTCTGAACCCAGACGGTAGGAGTCATTGGTGCCGACTTGAGCAGCAATTTGCAGTCGAGTGCACCCAGTGCTCTCTATCGCCGCCGGCAGGGCCTCCTCCACATCTCGGATTTGACCCCCCGGCAAGCAGACAGAGTGAGCACTGGCCTTCTTCCCCGACCTTTCCGTTATTTCCCTAAGCGGCTCGATCACCCGCCTAACGTTGGAGCTCCCAATAACTAATAAACCCCTCCCCCCGTGTGCCTGTTCGGACCTTGCTGAAGGAGCGGCCACATGGCCACTCACAGGCAGAGGGGCGATGCCACACGGCCAGCCTCCACATTGACCCTCCGCCTCGTGCGCCGCGAACGTCGCTGAACCCGCCACTGCCCTTGGTGAGAGGATGGCCCAACCGCGCCCGGTACCCGCGAAGATGTCTCGACAGCAGGGACAGTGGGTGAAGAATGTAACACCTGGGGTGTACCATGCGACGCACCAGACTCCCCACTGCCGCTACACTCCGAGGCAGCAGCCTGAAGACGGCTGACCGCAGCCATCAACACGTTCAGCTTTTCGCGAACAGTGGCCAGCTCCTCCTGCGTCCATACACAGCAGTCAAACATCCTATCCATCCTAAGAAATCAATTTACTGTACAGAGTTAATCAACTTTTAACTAGACTGCTAATTCACTAAAGGCGACTGATTGTTGACTAAACTGTGGTTGCTAGCCACTTCTAGTAGAATACAATGAAAATAGCACTACCTGTCTCTGGACTGTATTGAAAACAAACACTAGCACTACTGGCACTATGGTTGACTAAAGGGACTCTCTCTGACTGTATTCAAAACAAACACGAAATCTATGGAACAGTATTACTAGCACTCGACAATTAAAGCTTCCTAAAAGCAAAAACACACGGACGAAGAAGTGACAAGTAAGAAAAATACAGTTAATGCTTAAATTAAGTCAACTCGCTGCACAGCAGACGTGAAGCAGACGGCAGTTACGACGACACTGACACTACTGGCACTATGGCTGACTAAAGGGACTCTCTCTGGAGCAACGAAGGGTAAAAATGACCATGGACTCTGCAAACAGAGATATGGCGAAACTCGGCTCACTCTGTTTCTCCATGAGATCCACAGCACTGTCGACATCGACACTCAGGTTGATAACTTGTTTCTCCACTTCAGGAACCCTCTAACAATGTCACACACTGCCGATACGGGCTTTCCAAGTATCGGAACAAATATAGCGACTGGGTTGAAGACTTCCTTGCGGGCAGAACTCAACAAGTCGTTTTTGACAGAACAAATTTCGTGTGTATCCCAAAGAAGTGAGCCTGCACCATTACTGTTTACAGTGTTTATAAATGATTAATGTTGAAGCGTAGGAAGCTCTTTAAGGATATTTGCCGGTGATGTGGATGTCGATAGCAAGGTAGCAACGCTAGAATTTCCGGAAGGACCAACTAAGGATTGATGAATGGTGCAGTCACTGGCAGTTGATGCTGAACGTGAAAGAGATGCAACATGACACATCCACAAGATAAGAAGTCCACTACTGCAAAACTACACTATTGACGACAAACTGCTGTAAAAATCGTTGTGTGTGTGTGTGTGTGTGTGTGTGTGTGTGTGTATGTGTGAATTCCTAAGGGACCAAACTGCTGAGATCATCTGTCCCCAGACTTACACACTATTTAAACTAACTTAAACTAACTAATGCTAAGATCAAGACACACACCCGTGCCCGAGGGAGGGCTCAAATTCAGGTGGGAGGGGCCGCGCTGCCACTCCGCGCGACCAAACTGTTGTAAGTATCAGCTACTGTACAGTATATAGGAAGTATCAATAATCAGTGACCCGAAGTGGAATGGTATGCAACTTAAGAAAATGTAAGTCATCCACTGAAGAAGTGGCTTACAAGGTGCTGGTTCGACCGATTGTAATCTATCGTTCCAAGCAGAAATAGATACAAAAGATCGAGCGAAGAGCAGTGCGTTGCGTAATGGGATGATTTAGTCCGTGCGAGAGACGTACAGAAATACTTAAGAAACTCCAGCAACTGACGTTACAAGAGAGGCATTCTGCATCACGGAGAGTTTTACTATTCAAAAATTTCGAGAGTGTTCTTACCGAGCATAGTTTGTCAACATATTATTTCTTCCCACAATACACTCTTCGTGAAATAGGAGAACGAGACAAATTCGGAATGGAATTGGGTACTAGAAGAACCCTCCGCAAAACACCGTCAGATGACTTTTGGAGTATTGATGTAGACGTCGATTTCGGCTTCGTTCCAGACACCAGCGTCCAACATTCTCCCGTTGGAATTATTGCTGTTGTTGTTGTGGTCTTCAGTCCTGAGACTGGTTTGATGTAGCTCTCCATGCTACCCTATCCTGTGCAACTTTCTTCATCTCCCAGTACCTACTGTAACCTACATCCTTCTGAATCTGCTTAGTGTATCATCTCTTGGTCTCCCCCTACGATTTTTACCTTCCACGCTGCCCTCCAATGCTAAATTTGTGATCCCTTGATGCCTCAGAACATGTCCTACCAACCGGTTCCTTCTTCTCGTCTAGTTATGCCACAAACTCCTCCCCAATTCTATTCATTACCTCCTCATTAGTTATGTGATCTACCCATCTAATCTTCAGCATTCTTCTGTAGCACCACATTTCGAAGCTTCTATTCTCTTCCTGTCCAAACTATTTATCGTCCATGTTTCACTTCCATACATGGCTACACTCCATACAAATACTTTCAGAAACGACTTCCTGACACTTAAATCTATACTCGATGTTTACAAATTTCTCTTCTTCAGAAACGCTTTCCTTGCCATTGCCAGTCTACATTTTATATCATCTCTACTTCGACCATCATCAGTTATTTTGCTCACCAAAAAGCAAAACTCCTTTACTACTTTAAGTGTCTCACTTCCTAATCTAATTCTCTCAGCGTCACCCGACTTAATTCGACTACATTCCATTATCCTCGTTTTGCTTTTGTTGATGTTCATCTTATACCGTCCTTTCAAGACACTGTCCATTCCATTCAACTGCTCTTACAAGTCCTTTGCTGACTCTGACAGAATTACAATGTCATCGGGGAACGTCAAAATTTTTATTTCTTCTCCATGGATTTCCTTTACTGCTTGCTCAATATACAGATTGAATAATATTGGGGAGAAGCTACAACCCTGTCTCACTCCCTTCCCAACCACTGCTTCCCTTTCATGCACCTCGACTCTTATAACTGCCATCTGGTTTCTGTACAAATTGTAAATAGCCTTTCGCTCCCTGTATTTTACCCCTGCCACCTTTAGAATTTGGAAGAGAGTATTCCAGTCAACATTGCCAAAAGCTTTCTCTACGTCTACGAATGCTAGAAACGTAGGTTTGCGTTTCCTTAATCTTTCTTCTAAGATAAGTGGTAAGGTCAGTATTGCCTCACGTGTTCCAATATTTCTACGGAATCCAAACTGATCTTCCCCGATGTTGGCTTCTAACAGTTTTTCCATTCGTCTGTAAAGAATTCATGTTAGTATTTTGCAGGTGTGAATTATTAAACTGATAGTTTGGTAATTTTCACATCTGTCAACACCTGCTTTGTTTGGGATTGGAATTATTATATTCTTCTTGAAGTCTGAGGGTACTTCGGCTGTCTCATACATCTTCGTCATCAGATGGTAGAGCTTTGTCAGGACTGATTCTCCCAAGGCCGTCAGTAGTTCTAATGGAATGTTGTCTACTCTCGGGGCCTTGTTTCGACTCAGGTCTTTCAGTGCTCTGTCAAACTCTTCACGCAGTGTCGTATCTCCCATTTCATCTTCATCTACATTCTCTTCCGTTTCTATAATATTGTCCTCAAGTACGTCGCCCTTGTATAGACCCTCTATATACTCCTTCCATCTTTCTGCTTTCCCTTCTTGGGTTAGAACTGGGTTTCCATCTGAGCTTTTGATATTCATACAAGTGGGTCTCTTTTCTCCAAAGTTCTCTTTAATTTTCCTGTAGGCTGTATCTATCTTACCCCTAGTGACATGTGCCTCTACATCCTTACATTTGTCCTCTAGCCATCCCTGCTTAGCCATTTTGCACTTCCCGTCAATCTCATTTTTGAGACGTTCGTATTCCTTTTTGCCTGCTTCATTTACTGCATCTTTATATTTTCTTCTTTCATCAATTAAATTCAATATTTCATCTATTACCCAAGGATTTCTACTAGCCCTCGTCCTTTTACCTACTTGATCCTCTGCTGCCTTCACCACTTCATCCCTCAGAGCTATCCATTCGTCTTCTACTGTACTTCTTTCCCCCACTGCTGTCAATTGTTCCCTTATGCTCTCCCTAAAACTCTGTACAACCTCTGGTTTAGTCAGTTTATCCAGGTCCCATCTCCTTAAATTCCCACCTTTTTGCAGTTTCTTCAATTTTAATCTGCAGTTAATAACCAATAGATTGTGGTCGGAGTCCACATCTGCCCCTGGAAATGTCTTACAATTTAAAACCTGATTCCTAAATCTCTGTCTTACCATTATATAATTTTGGACTTGAGCATTCGGAAACAGTGTCGGCACTCCAGAACATACGTTGTGAGTATGTGTACTCTACGAAGAAGAGGCGGCTAATGGTCTTCAGGCCTTAATGATGCTGAATGTCAAAGAGGCACTGGATTGGGGTCATCTCCGATGATACTGCAACCGCAGTATCTAGATATGTCAGAGATAACTTTATAAAGCATTCAGACACACATCAGCGTGCTGCCTTCCTGGTTAGACCTTATACTGTGCACTGTGCTGCCCTATCACCAAGGAATTTAGCAGCTAAAACCTGCTGGTAGGGGTAGTACGAGAGCGGACCAGAAGCGGAAACAGATTATATGAACAAAAACATAACAGAATCAGCAGTACTAACAGTAACTTTAGTAGTTCGGTAATTAGTTGAGCGTTTCTGAGTATTTTTGTAGCGGTAGAACAGTGGTTCCCAATCTGAGGGTAATAACCCATGAGGGGTAAAACGAAATTTTCTGAGTAGTAACATCTAAGCGATTCGATTCTGTTTCAATCTCGAAAATAAATTATTTTGAATAGATCATTTATATTGTCACAATTTTGTAAGACTCTAATACTGATTATATAAGTTATCAATTATTTCTTTTGCTCTGTTAGTAGCATTATATGATGGAGTTACAGGTTCTTCATAGTCCACCTACTGCACATACATGTGATTTGTCCCGTGCATCGCTGCTGATAAAAGTGAGACATATACATAACAAAAACTAAATATCTCAAGAAAATGTCTTCTACAAGTTGTAGATAGTGCCTGCAGTAGCGCATAAATTGCTTCATTTCCCAATTCGAAAAGATAAATCAGTTAATTGACAGCATGACACTGCAGCAACCACATGAGTGCTGCTATAGTGCAGCACCAAGTTTATTGTTATTATTATTATTAGAATGGTTAGTCAAAAATTATTAAGAACCTGAAGTCGTCCAATTTCTGGCACCCCAGAAGTAAGGAGAGCAGCAATGATGTGATTTACGAGTAGTAAGAGTAGTGCACACATCTGAAACTGTTTGATTTTGAATGGGGTTGCAGTGTGCACCTCAAGCAAGTACCACAATGGAGAGGAGTAATGCAGGGGAAGCATGTTTTGTAACAAGTGTGTACACACTGTGTATAGTTATAGTTCTTTTCTGGCAAAAAATTAAAGGTAGCACTTGCGGTGCTCCGCAAATTCATTGTCATTCATTCTAAAACACATACACACTCACACACATACGCACACACACACACACACACACACATACATACATACATACATACACGCACGCACGCGTTATAAAAATGAAAGTTTTCCAAGAAAAAGTCATTCATTCAGCAGGGTAGGTATGTGCCACAGTTGGTGTTACTGTGGGGGAGGGCATGGGGCAACAAAAGGCAGTGGTGGCGGGGGAAAGACGAGGTTAGTAGCTAATGTCCGATTGCACTCACGGATAATGGCCTAACGGTGGGGACAACAGCGGTAGAACGTAGCTGTAGTATATATATATGGGATGGGTCATTGATCGTGACCGGGCCAAATATCTCACGAAATAAGCATCAAACGAAAAATCTACAAAGAACAAAACTTGTCTAGCTTGAAGGGGGAAACCAGATGGCGCTATGGTTGGCTCGCTAGATGGCGCTTTCATAGGTAAAACGGATATCAACAGCTTTTTTTATAAATAGGGACCCCCATTTTTTTACTACATATTCCTGTAGTAATATGAATGTTTCAGTTGGACCACTTTTTTCAAATTGTGATAGATGGTGCTGTAATAATCACAAACATATGGCTCACAATTTTAGAGGAACTATTTGTAAATTAAAATACAGAACGTAGGTATGTTAGAACATTTTATTTCGGTTGTTCCAATGTGATACAAGTACCTTTATGAATTATCATTTCTGAGAACGCATGCTGTTACAGCGTGGTTACCTGTAAATACCAAATTAATGCAATAAATGCTCAAAATGATGTCCGTCAAACTCAATACATTTAGCAATATGTGTAACGATATTCCTCTCGACAGCGAGTAGTTCGCCTTCCGTAATGTTGCAGATGCATTGACAATGCGCTGACGCATGTTGTCAGGCGTTGTCGGTGCATCACGGAAGCAAATATCCTTCAACTTTCCCCACAGAAAGAAATCCGGGGACTTCAGATCCGGTGAACGTGCGTGCCATGGTATGGTGCTTCGACGACTAATGCACCTGTCATGAAATACGCTATTCAATACCGCTTCAACCGCTCGCGAGCTATGTGCCGGACACCCATCATGTTGGAAGTACATCGCCATTCTGTCATGCAGTGAAACATCTTGTAGTAACATCGGTAGAACATTACGTAGGAAATCAGCATACATTGTACCATTTAGACAGCCATCGATAAAATGGGGGACCAATTATCTTTCCTCCCATAATGCCTCACCATAGATTAACCCGCTAAGGTCGCTCATGTTCTACTTGTCGCAGCCATCGTGGATTTTCCATTGCCCAGTAGTGATGCTATGCCGCTTTACGTTACCGCTGTCGGCGAATGACGCTTCGTCGCTAAACAGAACGCATGCAGAAGGTCTGTCATCGTCCCGTAATTTCTCTAGTGCCCAGTGGCAGAACTGTACACGCAATTCAATGACGTCGCCTTGCAATTTCTGGTGCATAGAAATATGGTACAGGTCCAATCGATGTTGATGTAGCATTCTCAACACCGACGTATTTGAGATTCCCGATTCTCGCACAGTTTGTCTGCTACTGATGTGCGGATTAGCCGCGACAGCAGCTAAAACACTTACTTGAGCATCATCATTTGTTGCAGGTCGTGGTTGACGTTTCACATGTGGCTGAACACTTCCTCTTTCCTTAAATAACATAACTATCCGGCGAACGGTCCGGACACTTGGATGATGTCGTCCAGGATACCGTGCAGTATACGTAGCACACGGTGGTTGGGTATTTTGATCACAATAGCCATACATAAACACGATATCGACCTTTTCCGAAATTGGTAAACGGTCCATTTTAACACGGGCAATGTATCACTAAGTAAATAACGTCCGCACTGGCGGAATGTTACCTGATACCACGTACTTACACGTTTGTGACTATTACAGCGTCATCTGTCACAAAGCGGAAAAAGTGGTCCGACTACAACATTCATATTTCTTTACGCACTACACAAATGTGTAATAAAAAATTGGGTTCCTATCAAAAAAGAACGTTGTTGGTATCCGTTTGACCTATGGCAGCGCCATCTAGCGGGCGAACCATAGCGACATCTGGTTTCCCCCTTCAAGCTAGACGAGTCTCGTTCTTTATAGTTTTTCGTTTGATGCTTATTTCGTGAGATATTTTCCCCGGTCACTATCAATGCACCACAGAATTTTTTTCCAGTATTTGTGGTTCAAATGGCTCTGAGCACTATGGGACTTAACATCTGAGGTCATCAGTCCCCCAGAACTTTGAGCTACTTAAACCGAACGAACCTAGGAACGTCACACACATCCACGCCCGAGGCAGGATTCGAACCTGCGACCGTAGCAGTCACGCGGTTCAGGACTGAAGCACCTAGAACCACTCGGCCACAACGGCCGGCTCAGTATCTATAAGTAACAGGAATTATTAACAGATACATTTATTGCTGCCAGATTAAAACTGTGTGCCCTACCGAGAATCGAACTCGGGACCTTTGCCTTTCGCGGGCAAGTGCTCTACCATCTGAGCTACCGAAGCACCACTCACGCCCGGTACTCACAGCTTTACTGCTGCCAGTATCTCGTCTCCTACCTTCCAGGCAAGAAGTTTCATATCAGCGCACACTCCGCTGCAGAGTGAAAATCTCATTCTGGAAACAGCCCCCAGGCTGTGGCTAAGCCATGTCTCCGCAGTATCCTTTCTTTCAGGAGTGCTAGTTCTGCAAGGTTCGCAGGAGAGCTTCTGTAAAGTTTGGAAGGTAGGAGACGAGATACTGGCAGAAGTAAAGCTGTGAGTACTGGGCGTGAGTCGTGCTTCGGTAGCTGAGATGGTAGAGCACTTGCTCGCGAAAGGCAAAGATCCCGAGTTCAAGTCTTGGTCGGGCACACAGTTTTAATCCGTCAGGAAGTTTCATATCAGCACACACTCCGCTGCAGAGTGAAAATCTCATTCTGGAAACATTTATTACTATTTACAAAAATTCTGTCGTATGGTCCACATTAGCTTCCAAAACAAATGTTGTGTTAGTAAAGGATAAGCAAATGAGATAAATAAATCGCTATGTTCTCTGGCTTCGGCTCTTGAGGAAGGATGGTGTTGCGTTCCTCGACATACCTTCAAACACTTCACTGAATGTGCTCTAGCAGATTTCAAGCCGTCATATGAAAACAAGGGAGGACACTCCCATATTACTGTCAACCGATAGTTGCCCGGATATTTCTGATCAGACAGTGTACGTCTCTTCATTTAGGCTTCAATTCCGAAACCTTTACTTTGTTTTTGAATGTTAAGATTAGGACTGCATAATCTTTATGATCTAACAGATCGCGATATTGAGGTATTTTGGCCTGCAAGTCACAAGTAACTGGTGGTCTTCAAAATTATGCTGCAATTATCAGTGCAACGCTTACTTCTAAATCAGTTTGGTGCCAGAAGACACTGCTTCGTTAGTGTATTAAATATGCAGCTGTTTAGTGTTGTCATGAAAGGCGGTTGAAATCAGTCAGAAGAGAACGGGATGCGAGGTGAAGCAAAATTTACTTTACATTATTTGATTCGCATATGACGAGGAGGAGGTGGGTAGAGGGAGGGGGTTTTAAGGGACTAAGCGTTAGGGTCGTCAATCTCTCGTTAATGGGATTAGCCGAGCGGTCTCAGCCACTGCAGTCCTGGACTGTGCAGCTGGTTCCGGCGGAGGTTCCAGTCCTCCCTCGGGCATGGGTGTGTGTGTTTGTCCTTAGGACAATTTAGGTCAAGTAGTGTGTAAGCTTAGGGACTGATGACCTTAGCAGTTATGTCCCATAAGATTTCACACACATTTGGACATTTTTGAACATGGGATAGTCCATCTGCATTTAGTGACATCACTCAGAAGTTTAATCGAATTGCAGTAGTATGTAAGAGTACTATAATCCACGCAGTGAAAGCAATGTTGGTGCCAGAGATGGTAAACAATTGCATGAGAGGTAAAACAATTTGGTTTGGCCGTCTCCGCTTTCCAGAAGAACAGATGAGGCACCTCAACGTTCATCAGCGGCAACAAGTACCTTCTCCACGTCTGATCCCCCTCCGACCTGATTCAGGAATAAGACAGTGCCGGAATAAACTATCCTTTCTAGCCGGGTGGAGAGGCAAAAGTTGATAGTAAAAGTTAAAAGGCTTAAAGTAGGCTTAACAACAGTAAAATAAGATGAGGAATATAATCAGGTATGTAGACTGGTAAGCAAAATTCTGTGCTCCATGGGATCAGTAAGCTGTGGGAGGCGTCCCTCTCACATCAGTTACAGTCCGTGTTAAAAATGGGACCAGAAGCCACTCTCTTGGATGAAACTTAAACATTGTTCAACTGTTCTTTCATCGTCTGCCAGTATCAAGGATAAGAAATCATTAAATTCTTGCCTCCATCGGAGTATTATGTAAAGGACACACTTAAGTTAGTCAAATTTGGTGCAGTAAGAAAAAAGGGAAGACGGCATGTATACCTGAACCACTGTTGTTGACGTTGCTTTGATTTTGATTTTGATAAGAAGTATCCTACCGCTGAGCTGTGACTCATTCACAGACTTATCATTCTGTTCATGACTGAACATAAACCATTTTCTGCTGCTGGTAAAATTACCCTGCATTCATCTGAATAGAAGTCATTCTTACGTACTCTTTCACTTCACAGAGCCTCGCTACAAGTACAATGAACTTTTGATTTCCCTTTCCATATATCCCAGCTTCTACATTCAGATTTTTGATATTCCACGCTCAGACTAGTTGAATGTAGCCCTTTCATTCGTTATTCAGTTTTTTCTCATGTTTAACTCCCCCTTGGCAGTCACTTCACGGGGATACGAATGAGTGACTAACTAGGGGAATTTTGCCACTGGAAATATCATATTGATATATTTTATCAATTGCACGGCGCACTCACTGTTGATAGGTATTGTTTGACTTCATGCATCCTCACGTCGTTGACTAATTCGGCCGCCTTGTAGAGGCAGTTTCCGACCCCGAGGACAAAAGGGTGTCCTGAAACTATTTCTGCTACTCCGCCCTCTTTCAAAAGTGTGCTTCCATAACGAGGAAGTTACTGGCAGTCGATACAGTAGTTGGGCGGTGTCGCTTATCGAACCAGGGACTCCTAGACTACTCGGTGAGCCACACTTCAGTAGTATTGGCTACGACATAAGGGCTCGCTATGGAGAACGACTACTTCAAAACAGGTATGTCACAAAGATCTTTAGAATTTGTTTGACTGAAATACAACAGATGATTCCGGTTTATCGAAAGAGGAGTAAATTAAAAGGGGACAAGATACAGTGAAAGCTTCTTGATATGGAACCACCGCGAGTCGGGGAATGTAATTCGAACGAAATGATCCGAAGTTAATTAGGGCAGCCCAGATACGTTGTTCCTCAGATTCCTTTTCCAAGCATCCAGTTAGAACACGCCCAAAGCACAAACATACAATGATAGCATGATGAACAGAGAAGTAATTCTTAAGTAAAACGAGTGAAAACGTAAGTTATCAGATTACACGAAGCAAAATGTAGTGTGAGGAGGGCTATGCGAGAGGCGTTCAACGAATTCGAAAGTAAAGTTCTATGTAGTGCTTTGGCAGAAAATCCTAAGAAATGTTGGTCTTATGTCAAAGCGGTAGGTAGATCAAAACAAAATGTCCAGACACTCTGTGACTAAAATGGTACTGAAACAGAGGATGACGGACTAAAGGCCGAAATACTAAATGTCTTTTTCCAAAGCTGTTCCACAGAGGAAGACTGCACTGTAGTTCCTTCTCTGGACTGTCGCACAGATGACAAAATGGTAGATATCGAAATAGATGACAGAGCGATAGAAAAACAATAAAAATCACTCAAAAGAGAGAAGGCCGCTGAACCTGATGGGATACCAGTTAAATTTTACACAGAGTACGTGAAGGAACTTGACCCCTTCTTGCAGTGGTGTACCGTACGTCTCTAGAAGAGCGTAGCGTTCCAAAAGATTGGAAAAGGGGACAAGTCATACTCGTTTTCAAGGAAGGACGTCGAAGAGATGTGCAGAACTATAGACCTATATCTCTAACGTCGATCAGTTGCACAATTTTGGAACACGTATTATGTTCAAGTATAATGACTTTTCCGGAGACTCTAACCTGTAGGAATCAGCTTGGGTTTCGATAAAGACGATCGTGTGAAACCCAGCTCGCGCTATTCGTCCACGAGACTCAGAGGCCATAGACACGAGCTCCCAGGTACATGCCGCGTTCCTTGACTTCCACAGGGCGTTTGATACAGTTTCCCACAGTCGTTCAGTTAACAAAGTAAGAGCTTATGGACTATCAGACCAATTGTGTGATTGGATTGAAGAGTTTCTAGATAACAGAACGCAGCATGTCATTCTCAATGGAGAGAAGTCTTCCGAAGTATGAGTGATTTATAATGTGCCGCAGGGGAGTGTCGTAGGACCGTTGCTATTCACAATATGTATAAATGACCTTGTGGCTAACATCGGAAGTTCACTGAGGCTTTTTGCGAATGATGCTGTAGTATATCGAGAGGCTGTAACAATGGAAAATTGTACTGAAATGCAGGAGGATCTGCAACGAACTGACGCATGGTGCAGGGAATGGCAACTGAATCTCAGTATAGACAAGTGTAATGTGCTGAGGATGCATAGAAAGAAATACCGTTTATCGTTTAGCTATTGATAGCAGGCCAACAACTGGAAGAAGTTAATTCCATAAATTATCTAGGAGTAGGCATTAGGAGTGATTTAAAATGGAATGACCATATAAAATTAATAGTCCGTAAAGCAGATGCCAGATTGAGATTCATTGAAAAAATCCTAAGGAAATGCAGTCCGAAATCAAATTAAGTTGGTTACAGTACACTTGTTCGTCCACTGCTTCAATACTGCTCATCGGTGTGGTATGCGTACCAGACAGGGTTGATATAATAGATAGAGAAGATCCAACACGATCATTTAGTAATCGCGAAAGCGTTACGGAGATGATAGATAAACTCCAGTGGAAGACTGCAAGAGTCCGCAGCTCGTGGTCGTGCGGTAGCGTTCCCGCGCCCGGGTTCCCGGGTTCGATTACCGGCGGGGTCAGGGATTTTCCCTGCCTCGTGATGAATGGGTGTTGTGTGATCTCCTTAGGTAAGTTAGGTTTAAGTAGTTCTAAGTTCTAGGGGACTGATGACCATAGATATTAAGTCCCATAGTGCTCAGAGCCATTTTTCAAGACTGCAAGAGAGATGCTCAGTAGCTCGGTCCGGGCTTCTGTTGAAGTTTCGAGAACATACCTTCACCGAGGAGTTGAGCAGTATATTGCTCCCTCCTACGTATATCTCGCGAAGAGACGATGAGGATGAAATCAGAGAGATTAGATTCCACACAGAGGCATACCGACAATCTTTCTTTCAATGAACAGTACGAGAGTGGAATAGAAGGGAGAACGATAGAGATACTCAAGGTACCCTCCGCCACACGCCCTCAGGTCCCTTGCGGATTATGGACGTAGATGTAGATGTAGATTACACGCTGGCGTCGCAGAAAAAAAAAACAGTTGTGAAAAGTCGCTAAAAGATAAAAAGGTAATTGTCCATGGCAGCCACCCCCACTTACACTTGATAGTGAAGAAGTTCAGCTGCCAACCGACCTTCAGCTTCCAATCACGTCATGAGGCGGGAACGGTAAATATTTAAATATCACTTGCGATGGAAAACATAGATCGAAGAAAGATGCGATTGTTTGTTTGATGAACCCCACCTATGTTAACGATACTTATCATCGTAAGGCTCATGAGCTTGTAGACTCCCAATATGTGAAGAAAAAATCTTCACGATTTAGTGTAGAACGTAGCAGACAATATATACTTTGAACGTCCAAGGTAATGACGCGTTAAACATTAAAGCAGTTTACAAAACCCCAATGTTTTAAAACACACCATCAAAAAAACAATTTTATGACTATTACCAAATGGAAGCTATTATGTTTTGTTATGAACAACACCCTCTTCAAATCACCTGGGCAGACACAGGAACGAAAAAATGGCTCTGAGCATTATGGGACTTAACATCTGTGGTCATCAGTCCCCTAGAACTTAGAACTATTTAAACCTAACTAACCTACGGACATCACACACATCCATGCCCGAGGCAGGATTCGAACCTGCGACCATAGCGGTCACGCGGTTCCAGACTGAAGCGCCTAGAACCGCACGCCCACACCGCTCGGCAGACACAGGAACGGAGAACAACAATAACAGAAGGCTGAACCGAATCCAATATAGAAACAGAAGGGCTCGAACACATGCAGCAAGCGAACCAGTCACAATTATCACGCTGACAGCGAAGACCAATTTCAGTCTTTCCGAATGCCGCGTGGTCTCGGCACCGAAGCAACGAACTAAAAGTATGTAAGTCTGCATTCTAGTTGGAACTAAAAGTAGTTCACTGCGCATACGAAGCTGCTGTGCGCTGACAAACAATCGAAAAACTTCCAGCCACCATAATATGTGTGCATCACGACGCTTCCAGACCTGGTCGGTCAAGGGAATAATGACTACCCTTCCGTTTCTGGTTCAGGTCCCTCACGTCCGGAAGATGTTCAGCCAGGCCAACTTGGAAGTCCCACGGGCGGCAGAACAAACAGCCGGCACGTCGCCCCACAGACCTTCGCAGCCTCACTCATTGTCCCTGAATCACGGTCTCCACGGCACTCGCGACAAACGTGCCACGCCCCCTTCCCGCTAAACATAGTATTTCATTACACATGGCGCGAGCTATCGACTTCGCAACGGTTCAACTTTCGTAACACCGATGAATGGCAGTTCTTCAGACGTGGGACTCCTTTTTTAGAGCCTTATTTTTCAGCGCTCATTTGCATCGCTGGTTACAATATTCCTCATTTTCAGGAAACCATTTCTTGCTATTTCAGTACCGCATCAAACGTAACAAGTGATACCTAAAACCTGATGGACAATGCAAGGCAGGATTCGGTTACGATTGTGGACGGGGCCATAATCAGTTACTATTATTTGCCTTTTAAAGTTACACACATTTATTTTTAAAACAGTAATTCCAAACTGAAAAATAAAAAATTACCACACGTTAATAATGAAGGAAGAAACAACTATGTAAATAATAGTGTTTTCATTGCGTTACAATTTAGTAAATCACCATAAATTACAGATACATGTAATGTTCAAAAAAAGAAATCACTGTGACCACGGCTGAAGGCCTTACAAGCCAAGAATGGCAATGAATTAAGAATGTTTAAGAACTCGCTGCAATTACAACTTACCGGTATTGAAATACTAAAAGGTAAGTGGCCACAAACACAGGAGAATGTATCAGATGCCAGGAATGGCACTAAACAGGGTATTAAGGCTTACTGCTGAAATACAAATATCGAGTTATTATTTGAAAGAAAATTACCACAATCACGGCTGAGGGCCTTACACGCCAGGAACGGCAATTACATAAAAAATTTAGAACCTGCTGTAGAACACCAAATAGAAGCAAAGGTTAATTAAAAGTAAACGCAACTGACCAACAAACGGGTGAAACAAGATGATGGTAACCTTGTAACACAACCATTACACAGCTAGATTTATTCCAAAAGGCGACTGGAATTATTAACTAGAAATACATAATCTTCGAAGTAGGCATTAGAAGGTATGATAATAAATAATACAATAATGAAACACAAGAACCAGTAACAGACGGTGCTCCAGGAATCGACCTCGGAGAAGGTCCGGCGTTAACACTTTCGCGAGCTATGAGATAGGCAGCCATGAGTTGCATTCACTCCCAAGATGGTAACTCGCACTAGTGGCAGTCCAACGAATGACTAATGATAATCTTGCTGAAGCTACCTGACGTCCAATAAACCAAATGCAAGAATGTAATAACACAAAAAATCTGGAACCGGCGGACTGCACTACTTCCCCAGAATACGGAGCACCCGGAACGAGAAAGGAATCACTACCACCAGAGTAGAAGAATCACAAACAGCCAACAATCAAGAAAGCTGTCAAAACTAAACGCCTTACCGGACAGAAGCGGCAAGGCGAGGAAACGTACATTGCCATCACATACACTAACACCTAGGGCAGGTAAAATGGTTCAAATGGCTCTGAGCACTATGGGATTTAACATCTGTGGTCATCAGTCCCCTAGAACTTAGAACTTCTTAAACCTAACTAACCTAAGGACATCACAAATATCCATGCCCGAGGCAGGATTCGAACCTGCGACCGTAGCAGTCGCGCTGTTCCGGGCTGAGCGCCTAGAACCGCTAGACTACCGCGGCCGGCCCCAGGGCAGGTAAATGGGGCGTTAGCGGCCACCAGGCAGGAAAAACACCGCTGGTTGAACGTAACAAATTGTAACAAGCTGAACGCAGTAAATAGTAATAAGAAATCGAGGAAACCTAATCAGATCCGCCTTCGCCAAGCACTCCACTCGCTGCTCTTTGCCCCACCAACACTACCAGCAGCAACAGGAACCTAGGTCACTGGAGAAGCTCGAGATGTCACAAAGGTGGAGATTTCTCTACTTGAATTGAAATGCACTCATCTTAAAGCCTGCAGGATCTGGTTTACGACGAGGTCGTGCACCCTCGTGACCACAGCCTTTCCTTCCAGCAGTCCATGCCCGCCGCCGGTGATCCTGGCGTGTTACTGCACTGCGCGGACCTGGCTCCTCCTGAGTCCCCAACCGAACTGCCACACTCACACTACACGGAAAAACAACGACGTCGCCCTAAAGATAGGGCGACAGTTACTACACCGCTGCTGCCACTAGCGGACAGGCAACACTTGCGAAACGTGTTGCCGCCAGCCAAAACGAGAAGAAGACAAACAACTGCAACCATGCCAACCAAAGGATATGGTCTGGCCTCCAACAGAGGGCGAAAACCTACAAACAGTACTATGGCGAGCAGCAGCACGGATCAGTAACAATATCTGGAAGCTACAGAGCCTAACTGTGCATTTCTCGATGGGAATACAAACTACCATGTTTCCGAGATTGAGACCAGTTTCATGACTACTAAGCCACCCTTGTTCTCTGTATTTGGGAGTGAAAAACTCATATTGCTATCCGCTGTGTATGTTTAGGTTGATCAAGTGTAACAATAAATTATTTTCGGTAAATGATGGAATGGTTCTGCAAGAAGACCACGGACCAGTATCGTATTCTTATTAACTTGGCGGTGATTCTCTAAGGACCTATAGCGCAGTTACGTTATACACCGACGGAAAAAACGCCAAAACCAAGAGATAGTTAATACAGAATAATGAAATTTTAGGAATACATTCGTCTACGTAGCACATTTAAGTGATTAACGTTGCTAGGTCACAGATTAATGTAAGCATGAGAAATGATAATGCGGCTGTGAACGGCTGGTACGTTAATAACCATTGTAACTGCCAGAATATTGAATGCTAGCTTGTAAATGCGCACGCATGATGTCGTACATGTGTTGGATGTCAGTTTGAGGGACGGAGTTCTATGCCTGTGGCACTTCTCGGTCAATAGAGGGACAGTAAATGCTGGTTGTCAAAGGCACTGGAATAGTCGTCCGATAATGTCCCTTACGCTCTCGACTAGAGTCATATCGGGTGTCAGAGCGGGCCAAGTTAACATATCGACACACTGTAGGGAATGATGGATTACGACATTGTTATAGGCGCCAGAGTTGTGCTGTTGGAAAACATCTCCTGAAATACTGTTCATGAATGGCACGACATAAGGTCGAATCACCGCACTGATGTATAAATTTGCAGTCAGGGTGCGTGGGATGAAAGGACAGAAGGACAGAAGTCCTGCTGCTGTCATATGAAATCGCACCCCAGACAATAGCTTCAGGTATAGGTTCAAAAATGTTCAAATGGGTGTGAAATCTTATGGGACATAACTGCTAAGGTCATCAGTCCCTAAGCTTACACACTACTTAACCTAACTTATCCTAAGGACAAATACACACACCCATGCCCGAGGGAGGAGTCGAACCTCCGCCGGGAAGAGCCGCACAGTCCACGACTGTAGCGCCTGAGACCGGTCGGCTAATCCCGCACGGTTTCAGGTATAGGTACACTGTGTCTAGGGCGCAGAGACGTTGCTTGGAGGCCTCACCTTTTTTTCCTTCTGCCCTTCACTCGGCTATCACTGGCACCGAGGCAGAACCGGCGTTTATCAGAAAACGAAAATGACCTCCATTCCACCTTCCACTGAACTCTTGCTTGACACCACTGAAGTCAAAAACCGATGTGGTTTGCGATCAGTGGAATCCACCTTACAGAGCATCTGGCTCGGACCTGTCTTTGAAATAACCGAATTAAAACAGCTCATTGTGTCATTGTAGTGCCAACTGCTGCTCGAACTGCTGCTGCAAATTCAGTACGATGTGCGACAGCCATACACCAAACACGACGATCTTCCCTCTAGGTAGTGCCACGTGACCCTTCGGAGTTCGATCTTTCTGGGCCAGTCCCCTGCCGTGACCACCACTGTCAGTAGTCATCATCGCAGAAGGAACATTGAGCATCTCGTAGTCCTTTTTCACACTGTGGTGTCACCGCCAGACACCACACTTGCTAGGTGGTAGTTTAAATCGGCCGCGGTCCATGTAGTACATGTCGGACCCGCGTGTCGCCACTGTGATCGCAGACCTAGCGCCACCACCAAGGCAGGTCTCGTGATACGAGAGTGGACTCGACCCCAGTTGTACGAGAACCAAGCTACCGCCCAGTTGTACGCGAACCTAGCTATCGCCCAGTTGTACGAAGCCTTTCTCTCTCATTAGCCGAGAGACAGAATAGCCATCAGCTAAGTTAATGGCTACGAACTAGCAAGGCGCCAGTTGTATCAGTGCCTATAGCTTACAAGTATTCAAGAGAGATGTATTCCAAGGAATAAAGAAAAGATAAGTAAAAAGCATCTACATACTTTTCTTCTTATTCATTCATAAGTTCTCATGTTCCAGACTTCACGCCTGTATGCGTTATTGCCGTGCGTGCACTATCGGCTACAGCTTTAGTTTAGCATACCTTTTCAGCAATCCACATCACGGTGTCGGTCCAGCTACCGACACTACAAATATTGGCGACGAGGATGGGATCTTTTTCTGATTGCTTACATTTATTTCTGATTGCTTACATTTATTTGTGTCATGGCTTCGCCACATTCTCCAGATGTACTGTCCGAATTTTATCGCTTGCAGAATCAGCAGACGCAGGCGTTACTGGATGCCCTTGGACAGCTCGTCCAGGGTCAACGTGCGCTGCACACCGATGCGGCCGCCGCCGCTTCTTCGCTACCGCTGCCACTGAACGCTGTTGCACCTCCCTTTCGACCATACGTGGCAGCCGATGAGACCTGGCAAGAGTGGTCTCGTCAGTTCGCCTTTCACCTAGCTGCCTACAGAATTCAAGGTAATGAGCGGCAGCCGTTTTTGCTTTCTTGTGTCGGTGTGTCCACATACCGTGTGATAGTGAAATTGTTTCCCCGACGCGACGTAGCAACTCTGTCCTACGAGGAAATTTTGTCTGCATTAGATGCCTATTTCAAAGAAACAGTTAATGTGGTTGCAAAACGGTATACGTTTTTTCGTACAAAACGTACGGCCGGTCAAACTAATAGGGAGTGGGTAGCAACATTGCAAGGACTTACTAGGGACTGTGCCTTTGAATGTGACTGTGGTCTTTCTTATTCCGATACAATGGTGCGTGATGCAATTGCACAGAACGTTTCTGATGTTCGCATACGGGAGCAAATTTTGAAACTAGTTAATCCCTCCCTTCAACAAGTGATAGACATATTGGATAGACAGGACACACTTGACTGTGCTCAGGAATCTTTTGAAACTTCGCCAGCTGTGTGTAACATTAACCGGCCCGCCGGGCGCGCTCGCGCAACGCGGCCCGGTCAAATGCCCTCGCGGCCGTCCGCACAGCGGCCGCCGTGTGCTAAGCCGGGTGTGCCGCGCCAGCCCGCAAATGCAGTGAAATCATGCCCGCGGTGTGCTACTCGACATTCGCGTGAACATTGCCCGTCACGCCAAGCTATTTGCTTTTTCTGCAATAAGAAAGGACATGTTCAAAGTGTTTGCCAGAAAAAGCTCAGATCAGACAATCACAATCATTCCAGGCCCTTTGCTTCGCGCCGGAATCGAACCAAGGACACTCAGGCTCGTGGACCTTCGCCTATGGACATTCATGTCGTTAATTCCACTTCGTCCAGTGACACTTTCTCTAACAGTGACTGTGATCGTCCCACAAAAACTGTGCGTCGACGTCGCCGGAAATCACGTCAATTAGCAAGTGATTCTGTACCAGTGTCTGTTCCAATTGCACAAAACAGTCGCTCTTGTCGTCAGCAGGACAATAAACTTTTTGTGGACTTAGACTTTGAAGGCAAAGTGATACCATTCCAGCTCGATACCGGAGCTGCAGTTTCATTGCTCAATCACGACACATACAAACAACTGGGCGCACCTCCGTTGCGTTCCGCAAATGTTAAGCTAACTACATATTCCGGACAGAAAATTCCTGTGTTAGGACAGTGCAGCCTTCTTGCAACATACAAGGGCCAAACAAAACTTGTGTCATTTTACGTTCTTCGTTCTTCTTCTGCAGTGAACTTATTTGGTCTAGATTTATTTAAGTTGTTTAACATGTCTATTGTAAATCAGGTGCTATCAGTGAATCAGACTGTGCCTACAGACAGTGTTTCTCGCTTATGTGAAGAATTTGCAGATATTTTTGCACCGGGATTAGGTTGCGCTAAAAACTATGAAGCACATTTGGAACTGAAGGTAAACGCGCAACCGAAATTTTTCAGGGCGCGCAATGTTCCCCACGCATTGCGTGATGAGGTCGCAAGAACGTTACACGATCTCGAATCACAGGGTGTAATTGAACGTGTGCAAGCTTCTCTCTGGGCCTCACCCTTAGTAATTTTGCCAAAACCTTCCGGAAAATTGAGACTTTGCGTGGACTTCAAGGCCACAGTGAATCCACAGCTAGTGACTGCTACTTTTCCTTTGCCCCGCCCGGAAGATCTTTTTGCTAAACTGTGCCCGGGAAAATATTTTTCAAAGTTGGACCTAGCCGATGCGTACTTGCAAATACCGGTGGACGACGAATCCCAGCGAGTACTGGTGGTTAACACGCATCTTGGATTGTACCGCTTCAAAAGACTGCCTTTCGGGTGTGCATCCGCCCCTGCCTTGTTTCAGCAATATTTACAAACTATTTGTGCGTCGGTCCCTACTGCAGCAAACTATCTGGACGATATAGTGATCTCCGGACAGACAGAAGAAGATCATCTTGCGAATTTACGAACGTTATTTCAGGTCTTGCGGCAAAATGGTCTTCGCTTGAGGAAGGACAAATGTGTGTTTTTTGCTCGTGACTTACCATACCTGGGACATGTCATTAATGCCCAAGGCATACATCCAAGTCCAGAGCACCTCCGTGCCATACACGATTTGCCTTCCCCTCAAAATCTGAAACAGCTACAGAGTGTGTTGGGTAAAATTAACTATTATCATAAATATGTGCGCAATGCCTCTTCCATTTCAGCTCCGCTTCATCGCTTACGCCGTAAAGGTGTTCCGTTCGTCTGGACGCCGGAATGTGAACGCGCCTTTCGCCAGTTGAAATCGGCGTTGCTTTCTAATACTTGCCTTACGCCATTCGATCCCCAGAAACCCCTTTTGTTGATGGTAGATGCATCGGATTTCGGGATCGGTGCTGTGCTTGCGCACAAAGTTGGCTCCCATGATCGCCCTATTGCCTTTGCGTCCAAATTGCTCTCGTCTGCGCAAAGAAATTATTCACAGATAGAGAAAGAAGCTTTGGCTCTCGTGTTTGGTGTTACTAAGTTCCATGATTTCTTGTATGGTCGTCACTTTACCATCATCACAGACCACAAACCTTTGACGTCGCTTTTTCATCCGAACAAGCCTGTACCTCCACGTACAGCGCAGAAATTCATTCGCTGGTCTATTTTCCTCTCTCAGTACCGCTACGATATCTTGTATCGGTCCACTGCTAAGCACGGAAACGCCGATGCGTTGTCCCGTTTGCCTGTTGCTGAGGATAAAGCATTCGATTCTTCCGAACTTGCTTGCATGTTCATTGATTCGGAAACCGATGAAGTGGTCGAATCGTTTCCGATTGATTTTCGTCGTGTCGCTACAGCCACAGCTGCTGACCCTGTCCTTGCTACTGTTTTACGTTTTGTTGCTACGCAATGGCCTTTGTCAAAGTCTCGGATCGAGGATCCGTTGGTTCGCCGATTTTTTGCTCACAAGGAGAGACTTTTTGTTCGACGTGGTGTTTTGTTGTTGCGTTCTGATAATGATCAGTCCAGAGTCGTGGTCCCACGTTCGTTACAGTCCTCTGTTTTACGGCTTCTTCATCAAGGACATTGGGGTATAGTGCGAACGAAACAACTTGCTCGTCAGCACTGTACTTGGTTCGGAATCGATGCTGCGATTACGAATATGTGTTCTTCGTGCCCGGCGTGTGCCGAACAACAGTCCGCACCGCCGCGGAAAGTCTTTGCGTGGCCAAAAGCCACTTCCCCTTGGCAACGCTTGCACATTGATTTTGCTGGTCCATTCTGGAATGCTCGATGGTTGGTTCTGGTCGACGCCTTCAGTAATTTTCCTTTTGTTGTTCGGATGTCTTCCACAACGTCCTCCGCCACCATCCAAGCGTTGTCGGCTATCTTTTGCATTGAAGGTCTTCCGCAGACTATTGTTTCCGACAATGGCCCACAATTCATGTCCGCAGAATTTCAGTCATTCTGCCAGGCCAATGGTATTCAACATCTGACATCCGCGCCGTTTTCGCCTCAGTCCAACGGTGCCGCTGAACGATTGGTCCGGACTTTCAAGTCACAGATGTTGAAATTGAAAGAGTCGCATTCTCGGGAGGACGCATTGTTGCTCTTTTTGTCTTCGTATCGCTCTCAGCCCCGAGATGGTCGCTCGCCGGCTGAGTTGCTCCACGGTCGTCCTCATCGCACCTGGATGTCTTTGCTGCATCCGCCGCATCAGGTTCCTGCGCAGCGGCAGACTCCTGCTTTTGCTCCAGGCGACGTTGTATTTTATCGCACCTATCGAGGTTCACGGCGTTGGCTCGCAGGGCGCATTCTTCGCTGCCTCGGCCGCGCGATGTATTTGGTTTTGGGGGCCTCTGGTGAGGTGCGTCGGCATCTCAATCAGCTGCGCCTCTGTCGTCGCTCGGGTTCTGCCGCTCCCCGTCTGCTTTCAGCGACGGTGCCGTCCGGTCAGCGCCCTGGGGACCCATCTACTGGCTCGCCTCATCCCCGGGTGTTACCGACGATGCCTTCCATTTTGCCCGATGGCGACGCGCCGCCGCCGCCGCCGCCGCAGCAGCAGCAGCAGCCGCCGCCGCCGCCGCTTGTTCTCCCGCCGGCGCCGACCGCATTCGACGCTTCGTTGCCGCCGCCAGGCGCCTCCCAGGGTCACGCGCCGCCGATCGCTTCCCGTGACCAGCTGTCCGCCGCCATGGAACTCCCGCCCGCTCCGGACCACGTGACGTCATCGCGCGTCGGCTACCCCGACGCAATGGAGGTCGACACTTCGGCCCCTCATGTTTCTTTACGGGCGCATACACCGCATGTTGACGTGCACCCTGGACTAGTTTTGCAGGCGTTTCCTAGCTCCCCTCGGACCGGATGGCCGGGTGCGGGTGGCACAGCCTCGCCTGTTGTTAGGCTCCCCACCTCATCGCATACGTCAACATGTGGTCCTCCCCACGGCGGGCGGAAGCCTTATCTCACGACCGTTCGCCGATTTGCGGGGGAGGAATGTGGTGTCACCGCCAGACACCACACTTGCTAGGTGGTAGTTTAAATCGGCCGCGGTCCATGTAGTACATGTCGGACCCGCGTGTCGCCACTGTGATCGCAGACCTAGCGCCACCACCAAGGCAGGTCTCGTGATACGAGAGTGGACTCGACCCCAGTTGTACGAGAACCAAGCTACCGCCCAGTTGTACGCGAACCTAGCTATCGCCCAGTTGTACGAAGCCTTTCTCTCTCATTAGCCGAGAGACAGAATAGCCATCAGCTAAGTTAATGGCTACGAACTAGCAAGGCGCCAGTTGTATCAGTGCCTATAGCTTACAAGTATTCAAGAGAGATGTATTCCAAGGAATAAAGAAAAGATAAGTAAAAAGCATCTACATACTTTTCTTCTTATTCATTCATAAGTTCTCATGTTCCAGACTTCACGCCTGTATGCGTTATTGCCGTGCGTGCACTATCGGCTACAGCTTTAGTTTAGCATACCTTTTCAGCAATCCACATCACGGTGTCGGTCCAGCTACCGACACTACACACACCTCGCTCAAAATCAGTGGGGTGTTGATACTGACATCTTCATCATCTTAAAGACATTCTTGACTAACATCAACTCACTACGTCAAATGTCAAGGCTATTAACGCTCTCATCCGTTACCGTGCATATCTAAAGCAAACTTGGTTAGCGTGCTCATATGACACTGGCGCAGAATTTGAATATATATTACTTTTCACAAGTATAAACTCGTTTACTAACTTTCTTTTACCTCGCACAGTTATTTCTTCCTGTTGAGACACTTTCCGTCAGCGTACTTAAACGATTATTTCTCAAAATTTAAGGCTGTCAAGTTTTCACAGAACTCCTGTGTAACAAATGTCTCTCGAAAAGGTCTGTAAGTTCTGTACAGGACGGACCAGCAACGAAAAGATTTTCCTTATAATGAGGCACGAATGAATATCTAACCTTTAGTCACCACGAAGTGTGTAATTCCTTAACACTCTTGGCGGACAGTGGCTGTCACTTTGGTTTAAATTTATCTCCACCAATCGCGTAAATGATAGAGCGGCACACGGAAAAGTACCGTTTGCGTGCCAGTGCGATCACACCGAAGTGCTGCCTCATGAGGTGCGAATGAAAAAGGTGTGAAACGTACAGGCATCTGAGCTGCTTTCCCACGATATTGCTCCCATCAGATCGATACGCCTACTGCCGTTCTGCGCCAAGGCGCTCTGGTAAATCACAGCACTTTGCTGCCGTGGAAAATGGTGGCCGCTGCGATAAAAGCTGCCCCCAACTGCTTCCCTGACGACGTAACAGGTGTCACGGGGGCAGACACACGGTTGGCACGCAAAGAGGTCCTCCACGGATATTTCGTATGCGGAACGGAGGGTCTGCAAAGGAGAGGGTGTGGCCGCACCGGGTGGTGCCGGCTCTTGTGTTCTCCAAGGTATTGTTCCCTTCAGTGTCTCCGCTGCAGTTGTGTCGAAAATGTGGTCTCTGAGGTGTTTATCGAAACCGAAGATGTCGACACAGAATTTAAAATTACTTACAGTATCTACATATGAAACTTCGCTCTGTGTGAATACGGGCAAACGGAATTGCTTCTGCACCGTTGCTTCTTTCTGTAAGTGTACGCGTTTATCAGACACAATTCTTTACAGTTCTTTATCACAGTGGAATCCGTGGAACATGATGAATGAACAAATTCGTTATTCAGTTGATTAATGATTGCTCTAGTCTTTAGCCCACCTCTTCCGAAATTGCATTCGTTTGCTCTTGTACGAGAAATGCTAAATCACGAAACCGCCCGGTAATTGTACGTCCAATACATTTTATAAAGTGGAATGCATTTATACATTACAATGGATACATCTTTCTTCATCACGTTTAAGTCCGTAGTTCTCAAGCTCGTCGGACAAGTTTTCGCCTCTACGCTTGTCAGCTGTCTCATTTCGGCTTACAAGAAAATCCATACGTTTCTTTGCCATTAACAGAAGACAGTCATTGAGGGCTAGAGGAGATGGACAAAAACGTGGAAAAACCAAATTCACAACTCAACTTCCGTACCTAATAAGGTGCAGAAAGACAGTTGTGATTCAGATCAAGTTCCAGCAGATTCGTCACTGATAATTACTGATCCTGTATGGTTTTTAAACCGATCACTTAGCAAACTTACTGAAAAGTAGTGGAAAGTTCGGGTAACGATGATGGAGAAGGAGTTCGATCATGAACTTTTCTCTCCTAAACAGACCACTATGGTTCAGTAATATTGAGATCTGGTGACCGTGGTGCCCAAGCGACATGTGACAATTCACCCTTATGCTCACAAACCAGTCCTGTCAACTTAGAAAACAGCCTCATTAGGATAAACATTGTATCATGAGAGGGACCTGATTAGCCAAAATGGCCGCATAATTGTTGGCCGTACCGCGACCTTGTCGAGTAACCAAGGGGCCCATGGAATACCACACTACGGTCATGTTTCACTGTAGGAACCTAAAGTTTGCCAGAAGTTGGAAAATTGCGAAAAAAAATTTATCCGACCAAATGACTATCTTCCATTGCTTCATAGTCCTTGTTTTACGGTTTCATCATCACTCTTTCCTGTTCCTGATATTTGCATCACTGATGATTGGATTTGTAATTCCATGACGCCCTGAAATTCCCAGCTTACGGCGCTACCTCCCTGTTATTTTGATGCTGATACCGTTCGCGTGGGCGACTTTAAGTTCTGTAGATATCCACTCCCTTAGCTGAGTGTGTGAGATTGCCATGCAGGGAGCCCATCTTCGATTACCAGCCGGTTCGGGAATTTTCTGGTCTCAGGAGCTGGGTGTGGTGTTGTCGTAATCATCATTTTATCATCGTCGACAGGCTAGTAGCTCAATATGGCGTCGACTGAAAAGATTTGCAACTCGGTGGCCGAACTTTCCCAAGTCGGGACTCCCGGTCGTCATTACCACACGATCATTTCATTTCCGTTTCGCTGTGACTTTTGCAACCCTCGTCCTCTTACTTTTCGTCACAGTTAATTCAATCGACGTCTGTCACGATTACTCAGGTCACGTTGCTGTCTGCTTTGCGACTTATCGGAAGATGTTTTTAAGTTTTCCCTTTATACGGTACAAATCTTTGATACGTTGCCTCTTGAAACACCCAGTGTCTCGGCTACCTTGGTTACGGAACACCTATCATGCGAGCACCAACGATCTGCCCACGTTCGAATTCACTTATCTCGAACATTATGCACTCACAAGCACACAGAACAATGATATTAACACAACTGATTCCTGCAACGTACTGATGTCACTGTACAGCTGTCATTCGTAGTCAAACATACACTCCTGGAAATTGAAATAAGAACACCGTGAATTCATTGTCCCAGGAAGGGGAAACTTTATTGACACATTCCTGGGGTCAGATACATCACATGATCACACTGACAGAACCACAGGCACATAGACACAGGCAACAGAGCATGCACAACGTCGGCACTAGTACAGTGTATATCCACCTTTCGCAGCAATGCAGGCTGCTATTCTCCCATGGAGACGATCGTAGAGATGCTGGATGTAGTCCTGTGGAACGGCTTGCCATGCCATTTCCACCTGGCGCCTCAGTTGGACCAGCGTTCGTGCTGGACGTGCAGACCGCGTGAGACGACGCTTCATCCAGTCCCAAACATGCTCAATGGGGGACAGATCCGGAGATCTTGCTGGCCAGGGTAGTTGACTTACACCTTCTAGAGCACGTTGGGTGGCACGGGATACATGCGGACGTGCATTGTCCTGTTGGAACAGCAAGTTCCCTTGCCTGTCTAGGAATGGTAGAACGATGGGTTCGATGACGGTTTGGATGTACCGTGCACTATTCAGTGTCCCCTCGACGATCACCAGTGGTGTACAGCCAGTGTAGGAGATCGCTCCCCACACCATGATGCCGGGTGTTGGCCCTGTGTGCCTCGGTCGTATGCAGTCCTGATTGTGGCGCTCACCTGCACGGCGCCAAACACGCATACGACCATCATTGGCACCAAGGCAGAAGCGACTCTCATCGCTGAAGACGACACGTCTCCATTCGTCCCTCCATTCACGCCTGTCACGACACCACTGGAGGCGGGCTGCACGATGTTGGGGCGTGAGCGGAAGACGGCCTAACGGTGTGCGGGACCGTAGCCCAGCTTCATGGAGACGGTTGCGAATGGTCCTCGCCGATACCCCAGGAGCAACAGTGTCCCTAATTTGCTGGGAAGTGGCGGTGCGGTCCCCTACGGCACTGCGTAGGATCCTACGGTCTTGGCGTGCATCCGTGCGTCGCTGCTGTCCGGTCCCAGGTCGACGGGCACGTGCACCTTCCGCCGACCACTGGCGACAACATCGATGTACTGTGGAGACCTCACGCCCCACGTGTTGAGCAATTCGGCGGTACGTCCACCCGGCCTCCCGCATGCCCACTATACGCCCTCGCTCGAAGTCCGTCAACTGCACATACGGTTCACGTCCACGCTGTCGCGGCACGCTACCAGTGTTAAAGACTGGGAATGGAGCTCCGTATGCCACGGCAAACTGGCTGACACTGTGCCGTGCGTGTGATCATTGCTTGTACAGCCCTCTCGCAGTGTCCGGAGCAAGTATGGTGGGTCTGACGCACCGGTGTCAATGTGTTCTTTTTTCCATTTCCAGGAGTGTAGAAGCGCAACCTGCAGGATTCACCATCTTCAGCATTTATGTTCTAGCACGCATTTCCTGTGGTGATTCCATATTTTTGTCCCCCCACTGTAAATCCCCTTATTGTTCAAGTTATAGGTAAGCTGACTGCCAAATATTACCCGCTCTTCCGACTATTCCCACTCACCAAGCCTGGGCGATTGTGGGCCTGTCGAGGAGCATCTGGGTGCCTCAGTGATCACCAGACCAGATGAGTATGCGTGGAGCGCTACGAATGGAAGACTGGAGGTTCCGCGAAATCATGAAGATGTACAGTCGTGCTCAGAAGTATCCGAACGGCCTGAATTGCATTTCGCCTGATTCGCATGCAACCCACATAAAGCAGCTGTCAAGCAGGTCCACTAATAGCTCCTTGGTACAGTCGTTTGACTATTGAAAATGTTTCCAACAAATCACAACTAGAAAACACTACTTTGTATCGCAATAACTCAAGATGTAAAGTAATACTAAGATACTACAAATATCAGGGAACACCTTATCACAGGTAAGACTGTCCTTAAGGCTTGTAAGCTCACATTTATTACAATAAATGACATACCTGAAATGTTACCACTCCCATTATTACGGCAGATAGGTAATGCACGTAGTAAGTTCGTCGTATTCATGATTTCCTCTTCAAAGTAAGATACCGTACTTATTACTTAACACAAAATGACATTAAAAATGTAAATTATTCACGAGCAGCTAGTTGAGAATATGTATGACCTTCAAATGACACGACGAACCGTCTCGTTCTGCATATGGATTCAAACCCAGGTTATGCAGTCTAAGCAAAGATTTCATGACTGACGGAAACTAACAGTCATTCCTAATTAGGCATACTGATAGTGATACATCCCGATTTTAGATAGTATCAATTAGCAAATACCAACGTTAAATTACATAACGCAAACATTTTTAACGGACGCGAATTCTTACACAACACTCGTATTGTCCCTGTTAACGAACTACGAGAGATGTTAAATATTGCTTCTTAACAAGTAACTTTTTTGAAATACCGTGAGGTAAAGCTTTGTGTTGGACAGGGATTCGAACCCAGAACCTAATAAGATAGATATCGAAGCACAATCAACTGTGACATATCGCATTTTCTTGGCAGTAGCTAGATGTTTTAACAGAAATCACGAGACCAAACATTAATTTTTTTCATTGCAAAGACTCCAACCCGGCACCTATCGCTCTAATATTCTAATGAAAAGGAACGTTAAATGTGGGTTTGTTGCACTAGCAGTGACATGTGAGCATGTTTGAACTAGAAATAATATGACGAAGTGTTCAGTGCTGACTGGGAATAGAGCTCCACACATATCGTTGATGACTACACACAAAGAGACGTCAGCTACCGAATTGTTCTTCGCCAGGAGCTCAGAATAACATCTTGAACTTACAGTGATCTCGCAAATACTTCTGTGTCTCACTAGGAGTCAAAAACGTCAAATATCGTTAGTGTTGACAACGAATGAAAATACATTAAAAATCGAAATTATTATCCACCAGCGGATAGGTGTTCTCATGCTAAATCTTGATAATACATAATGAAATGTTTAGTGCCGGGCCAGTATTCGAACCCATTCACATGCTATATGTGGAGATGTTGAGGAATCTGCAGTTTTTAACAAACAACAAATTGTAGCCGAGCTGTATTGTCACGAAGGGAACAAATTCCGCGTTAAGGGCGGTCTGAGTTGCATTCTCAGTTCAGAACCAATTTTGTCGACATACAGAACCTCAGATAAAATATGGAATAAGTGTCCTGTGATCCTACATAGCGTTTGTTTCGTTACTAGAAATAAATAACTAGTATAAGAAAGGTTACTGGTGATATAGTTTCTACATGTCGCCACTCCAGACTTGATTGTGGCTCAACCTAACGTCTACCTGGTGGAGAAGGAATATCATTTTTAATGTGAATTTCAGACCAAAATGCAACTATATCTTCATCACTTGGTATAGCCAGAAGAGAATGGAATCTGTCTCTCCCTATCTAAAATCACTGACCGGAGTTGGAACCGAACCCAGACCATAGACATAAGAACCGATCACCAGCCCAACAGACCACCAAATCCTCTCTCCAGTGTCTCATTTTTCTGTCATAACACCGTTGTGCCATACTGGCTGAGAATTCTGACACACAGGCTCCCTGTATCAATTTGCAGCATGTTCAGTGAATTCATTTACTTGGTTGACTGAATCACCATGAACTAGCTGCCTCGGTTACCCAGTGCATACATTCAACTTTATTTTGTACTCACCAAAATAAAATCACGTAAGTGCCACCAACATAGAACTGCCAACAACGTAGGATGCAGAAATTTCCACTTGAGCTACTCTATTGCGCTATCTGTTTGTTGGAAACGTTGTGCAGTGCAAAAGAAAAGGTATAACTGTTTGTCTCTCATAAGTATTGACCTGGCCATATGCATTATCCCACAGCGCTTTGGAATGCAGAAGTTCTGGAGTACTTGTTATTGACATCTGGAACTGCTGTGGCTACGTGTCAGCTAGTAGCGTAATGGTAAGTATCGCGCACGGCAGATAAGACGTCGCGAGTTCGAGTACATTCACCGCTAAATTTTTTAAAACGCAATTCTGCTCTCTGCTAAAGATCAATCTAATGGAACTTGTAACCTAATTCCCTTCACTTCGCAACCCAAAATAGTCGTATGTGGAAAAAGGGCTAACTTCTGCGAAATTTTGTTCATTTCCGGTTTAACAGACAGCCAGACAGTAGATGCATCTCGTAACTTGTGTATTATGTATGGGTAGAGCGCATCGTGCCATAATTCGTCGGAAAAGTATTTTCTACATTAGTTGTCGTCTGGTAGTGGCGTTTTACTCTTCTTCAAACATTGTTTGAGGGCTTTAACTCAGAACAAGTTTTCTACATGCATGTAATCAATAAGCTGCATGTGGATTTTCAGACTGTTGTAGATAACATCAGAGAATTCGCATGTATCGTTGATGATTAATTTCGCTCTCATGTTTACTATTGTTTTAACAACATTAAAGGAATCCTTACGAAAATTGTGAACTGTATTATAAAAAATGAAATAAAACTACCCACGATAACCTAACGACGAAAGTCTGTTTTAATAAAACTGAGTATCTGTACACAAGCGTGCCTCTATCGTCTGGAATTGGTAAAATACTACTCATTTGGATTTTGATTGGGTCTGTGTTTAATTGGTATGCTGTGTCATACTCAAGAGGTATGCAAATGTGGCATTTCATAAATTAAGTTATGTATTCCTAGAAACCCAAAATTTGCTTGTCATCAGCGGAAAGAGGCGTTACCTGTTGTGCAGCACTGTGAGTTTTTCACCATTGCACTATGAGCCGATAGTATTTACTTGCGATTTCCTTAGCGATGTTTGATCTGACAGTTTGTAGCTCTTTCACAGAAGGGATAATGACGCTGCACTCTGTGAGACTGGAACTGCGAACCATAAACGACGCTTTTTCACCGGTCAGCACGTTATCACAGAGCTGGCGAAGAAGTATGTGGCGTGGCTTCCTCTTACGAGACCAATAGTGGCTAGAACTCGTAAACCGCTATTTGAAGGACGACATTAGTTGCGATTTCCACGTGCAACGACTTTCCTGGGCTAAAAACCGTAAATTTACAATCTTGTGTTACACCTCAAGCGATAATAACTCAGATTATTCAATGGAAATGACAGGTAAAATCAAGTGAATTTTCAGGCTTAATTCCGTGCATACCAGGAAGTAACTCGTCGATTACAAAGTTGCCAAACATACGTTGCCTTGTTGCCAAATCTCAGTTACTATACCAGCAGAAAGAAGACGAACCGCTGCGATCTTACAGCGGGCTGGGAAGTGACCATAGCTGTTGTCTCCAAGTCGCGGCTGCAACGGCTTGGAATACGTACTGCGTCAGATTAGCTTTTCTGTAACTAGGTTTAAGGACTGGAGCGTAGTTACTAATAATACTCAGAACTGACTGTAAACTAAGCATCATAAATCAGTAACTGTCATAGTTGTTTTTGTATTTCTTTCGTAAATGTACTCAAAACTAAGAAACTCATTCACAGACGTTTTCGTACCCCGCCGATAGTTGAGCACAACAAACAAATAAAAGAAAGAATGTGTGTGTGTGTGTGTGTGTGTGAGTGTGTGTGTGTGACAGAGAGAGAGAGAGTAAAAAATTGTAAAGAAATTGAATCATGTTATATAAAGAAATCTTTCATTAAAATGACACGTTCCACATCATTACGAAATATCGTACTCATGATCTATGAAACAACAATTAATCTAATGTAATCTAATCTAATCATATCATATTGATGACTAGCCATGAAGAGTCATGAATTATCGAAGTTTTTGCCAGTACCAGTAACCAAATCTAAACTTGAAAAAAAAAAGACGACAATTTTTGTAATAAACCGGGACTTCTGTCAAGACCCTTTCGTCCCTGTTCATTAACCACGAAAGATGTCTGATATACCTCTATTCAGAAGTAACAAAGTGTGCATGCATTTAAAGATGAAGTGCGTGATGTGAAGTTCTGTGACAGAGATACTAACCCAACACGGTTCTTTCCCTGTCTACGGAATCCTTTCCATGTTAATATCAGACATCAGTAATTGCTCGTAGATTACATTAAAATTAAAGTATTTCATGAAGACGTTACTAGATAACAAAAACGCGCTGCCTTTCTTCATTTACTCGCGCCTAGAAATGGCTATCGAGTACTGCCAAACCAAAAGGTAAGAGATCTTACTGCCTTCCAATATACGTCGCTGTCAGTTCTTCCATATGATTTGGTCGACAAGACCTGTTTCAAGTTGTGTATGACAGACAATGTTTTAGAAAATCAGTTGCTTTCCTTTGCAGTAAACAGAAAAATTTTCATTCTAAGCTATCCAAGTACAAAATTTTCGCAATATTAGTTCAAATTTAATATTCGCTTCTATACTGTAGGAAAGTATTTCACAGTTGCAAAACTCGCATCCAACTCATTGACCTTACACTTAGTCGCTGACCATAAATTGTAGCTCAGAGTGACAACAGAGTTTGCCAGTGCTCTTTTCACCGAAAAATACGCAGTTCACTAATTGGGCTCCATAAGTACACTGTAACAGTAATTTCTGTGTGTATGCAATGCATACGGATTAGAATTTAGTGGTGCTCTGTCTTCCACTTCTGCATACAATATGCCTGACCTAAACGGGCCCTTTATCATTACAGGCCCTGGACAGTGCAACAGTAATGTGCTTATACTGACAACCTGACCATTCGTTTTATCTGATTTTGTAATAATTTAAATAAAACTACTTGACCTTCCAGTGGGAGACATTTCGTCCCTCTTTTCCTCCTGTTAAATTTGTCAGTAAGCTTTTTGCCTTCCAGCCAGCGAAATGCGGCAGAGTACTCCCGGTAAACGATTTACAAACCACGACATAGTGCCGTTAGGATGATTTCTTTAAACATTGTCGTAGCTGATGGAATTTAGTTTCGTCTTAAATCGTTTCAAGCAGCAATGTTCACAGACATCTCAAATAGGAAAAAGCTCATTTTTCAGGTACGAAGGTTGTAAACAATCTTCCCACAGTATGTATCAGCTTGATCTTTTCGTCTGATAGCACTGCGTAAGTATTTTGTCTAGGAGGTATACATGTAGTGTTCCTGTAGCTGTGGGAATCATTGATAGAAAACGAGTTTAACACCAATTGGTACAGTACTGCTAAATATTCAGAATTATTATCAATCTAAGTCTGAGTTCATTCGCAAACTGAGGCGAATTTATAATATTGAAGCTAGACTGTGTATCCTTGTCTTCCTTGAGTGGGCATTGGAAGGCGTTTACGCAAACGTATACAATACTATGAATACTTCTAACGCTATAGTTAACGTTTCTCTCACAAACTACTTCTTTTTTTAAATTCTTCTGGGTCTTCGGCGTGCAATATGTGTTGTAGATACAGTCTTAGAGCAAAAAATTGACCGCCGAGTCGTTCACGTAAGGGGTGGGCAATACAGTCGTGCTCCTCTCAGAATCCTATGTCCGACAATATGCTCGATCTGGCAACATTGTAGACTAGGGCACTTCCCAGAAGAAGTCTTGACTTCAGTCTTAGTGCTTTATTCTTGACTACGAACGTAGTCTTGACGTAAAACGCGAGACTAGCTAATACGACGTTGTTGTTGTTGTTGTTGTTGTTGTGGTCTTCATTCCTGAGACTTGTTTGATGCAGCTCTCCATGCTACTCTATCCTGTGCAAGCTTCTTCATCTCCCAACACGTACTGCAGCCTACATCCTTCTGAATCTGTTTAGTGTATTCATCTCTTGGTCTCCCTCTACGATTTGTACCCTCCACGCTGCCATCCAATACTAAATTGGTAATCCCTTGATGCCTCAGAACATGTCCTACCAACCGATCCCTTCTTCTTGTCAAGTTGTGCCACAAACTCCTCTTCCCCCCAATCCTATTCAATACTCCCTCATTGGTTACGTGATCTACCCATCTAATCTTCAGCATTCTTCTGTAGCACCACATTTCAAAGGCTTCTACTCTCTTATTGTCCAAACGATTTATCGTCCATTTTTCACTTCCATACATGGCTACACTCCATACAAATACTTTCAGAAACGACTTCCTGACATTTAAATCTATACCCGATGTTAACAAATTTCTCTTCTTCAGAAACGCTTTCCTTGCCATTGCCAGTCGACATTTTATATCCTCTCTACTTCGACCATCATCAGGTACTTTGCTCCCCAAGTAGCAAAACTCATTTACTACTTTAAGTGTCTCATTTCCTAATCTAATTCCCTCAGCATCGCCCAACTTAATTCGACTACAATCCATTATCCTCGTTTGCTTTTGTTGATGTTCATCTTATGTCCTCCCTTCAAGACACTGTCCATTCCGTTCAACTGCTCTTCCAAGTCCTTTGCTGTCTCTGACAGAATTACAATGTCATCGGCGAACCTTTATGTTTTTATTTCTTCTCCATGGATTTTAATACCTACTCTGAATTTTTCTTTTGTTTCCTATACTGCTTGCTCAATATACAAATTGAATATCACTGGGGAGAGGCTAAAACCCTGTCTCACTCCCTTCCCAACCACTGCTTCCCCTTCATGTCCCTCGACTCTTATAACTGCCATATGGTTTCTGTACAAATTGTAAATAGCCTTTCGCTCCCTGTATTTTACCCCTGCCACCTTCAGAATTTGAAAGATATTGTTCCAGTAAACATTGTCAAAAGCTTTCTCCAAGTCTACAAATGCTAGAAACGTGGGTTTGCCTTTTCTTAATCTAGCTTCTAAGATAGGTCGTAGGGTCAGTATTGCCTCATGCGTTCCCATATTTCTACGAAATCCAAACTGATCTTCCCCGAGGTCGGCTTCTACCAATTTTTCCATTCGTCTGTACAGAATTCGCGTTAGTGTTTTTCAGCCGTGACTTATTAAACTGATAGTTTTATATATTCTCCTTTCATCAAGTAAATTCAGTTTTTCTTCTGTCACCCAAGGATTTCTTCTGGCCCTTGTCTTTTTACCAACTTCATCCTCTGCTGCCTTCACCACTTCATCCCTCAAAGCTATCCATTCTTCTTCTACTGTATTTCTTTTCCATATTCTTGTCAATTGTTCGTTTATGCTCTTACTGAAACTCTCTACAACCTCTGGTTTAGTCAGTTTATCCAGGTCCCATCTCCTCAAATTCCCACCTATTTGCAGTTTCTTTAGTTTTAATCTACAGTTCATAACCGATAGATTGTGGTCAGAGTCCACATCTGCCCCTGGAAATGTCATACAATTTAAAACCTGGTTCCTAAATCTCTGTCTTACCATTATACAGTATAATCTATCTGAAACCTGTCAGTATCTCCAGGCTTCTTCCATGTATACAACCTCCTTTTATGATTCTTGAACCAAGTGTTAGCTATGATTACGTTGAGCTCTGTGCAAATCTCTATCATGCGGCTTCCTCTTTCATTTCTTCCGCCCAATCCAAATTCACCTACTTCGTTTCCTTCTCTTCCTTTTCCTACTATCGAATTCCAGTCACCAATGACTATGAAATTTTCGTCTCCCCGCACTATCTGAGTAATTTCTTTTATCTCATCATACATCAATTTCTTCGTCATCTGCAGAGCTAGTTGGCATATAAACTTGTACTACTGTAGTAGGCGTGGCTTCGTGTCTATCTTGGCCACAATAATGCGTTCACTATGCTGTTTGTAGTAGCTTACCCGTACTCCTATATTTAATTCATTATTAAACCTACTCCTGCATTACCCCTATTTGATTTTGTATTTATAGCCCTGTATTCACCTGACCAAATGTCTTGTTCCTCCTGCCACCGAACTTCGCTAATTCCCACTATATCTAACTTTAACCTATGCATTTCCCTTTTTAAATTTTCTAATCTACCTGCCCGATTAAGGGATCTGACATTCCAACCTTCGATCCGAAGAACGCCAGTTTTCATTCTGCTGATAACGACGTCCTCCTGGGTAGTCCCCGCACGGAGATCCGAATGGGGGACTATTTTACTTTCGGAATATTTTACCCAAGAGGACGCCATCATCAATTATCCATACAGTAAAGCTGCATGCCCTCGGGAAAAATTACGGCCGTTGTTTCCCCTTGCTTTCAGCCGTTCGCAGTACCAGCACAGCAAGGCCGTTTTGGTTAATGTTACAAGGCCAAATCAGTCAATCATCCAGACTGTTGCCCCTGCAACTACTGAAAAGGCTGCTGCCCCTCTTCAGGAACCATACATTTGTCTGGCCTCTCAACAGATACCCCTCCGTTGTGGTTGCACCTACGGTACGGCTATCTGTGTCGCTGAGGCACGCAAGCCTCCCCACCAACGGCAAGGTCTATGGTTCATGGTGGGGGGGGAGGGGGGTATGGCAACTAAAAGCACACGTCGACAAAGTTTTTATCGCCCCTTCCCTCTCGGTGCTGAAGCCATCAGTGTAATTCAAGCGTATGTACAATAGATTTTGCTTTCTGTCACACTGCTAATAACAGTTTGGTCCAACAATGTTTTAGCGAAAGATTTCTTTGCCGACCATCTGCCTCTGAACACCGCATGCGTCTGAGTTCTCTGGGACCCGTTTACTGCCTATCGGCGGGGGCTGAAGCACTGCATTGTCTCGCCTTCTGCCGACAACGTCTGCTCCACTCCGCACTCTCGACCATGGAAAATGCTTTAATGTTGTTGAGTGGTGACCCATAAAATCTGTCTACGATCTGTGTTTCACTCTTGATAGCAAAGGAGGCACAAAACCGTTTTTATTTGATGATTATTTTATTACACTAGAATGCAACACATCAATGTGGCACAGAATTAGTTTCATTGTTTATGATCCAGTGCACTACAATTAAAGCGTCACATTCTGTTCTTTTTCCTTTCACTGGAGGTTCCTCAAATAATTTATTATTGTCATGGATTCATATGTGTTAGTCAAGGCACAGAGAGTAAATGCAATGCAATGTGTTTGATTTCTTTCTTTGATTCTCTGTGGTAAATGGATGCAAAGATTGTGTCAATACCTATCAGAACCTGCTCTATAGCTACTCAGGCAAATTGCTTGTTTTGGGGTCTATACCTTAATTAATGGAGAAGTTAACGCTGTTCACAAGTGTTATTTAAAATATTCAATTGGATTTAAGGCGACTAAATTGCCCATATTTTAAGCTACCCAAAGAAAAACTAAGTTGCTAGAGCCGCTGTTAGCAAATTTTGTGCAGGTAGTTCCTAATTGCTACTGTGGAAATTTAGCATAGAGGCCCTATAGTAATCAAGAGGTTCATTTCCTTCATACTTATCACCCTGGCATGTGAGTCTTAAGTGAAGAACAATATTGAAATTCGTATCGCTGATGGTCGATTAGAATTTCTTCAGAGACGCTGGTATTGCGAAGCAGCTTGGCAGTCAGAAAGCCAAGATCTATCACCATTAACACAACTTACTGAGTCGAGCTACCAAGAGGATTAGATGTGTAAAGGTTTTCTTCCGATTTCGATACAGAATTTTTTCTGAAAAATCGCAGCTCCATCAAATATATCAGAAAAAAAGCTCGCATACGCAGGCCCCAACCAGAGGAAAGAGAATATCAAGTGAATTTAGTGATTCAATTCAGTACCATACGCGGAAGTGATTGCACTGTCACAGTGTTGCCTAATGTTTGAGATGCTGTTGCCAATTCTCAGCTGTGCTAGGAACAGCTCTGTAGCGGTATGCGAGGAGAATCCCGTGCTCGAGTCATAGGAGGATATGGAGAGGAGGCGCAGGGTTTGCTTAATATGGAGCGTTTTCTCCTACCAGTTGTGTCAAAGTTTCAGGTGCATAATCTTCCATCACGATTACAGTTTCCTACAAAACATATACGAATAAAACACTTACCGTGTTACTTTGTGACCAAAGATTATTTCAGTACAATAAAAGTCTTTGGAAATCACTTATGCCCACCTGTCACAAAAGTAAGGTAACAAACACTTGGCACCTCGGAGAGCACGTTGAATCTGCCACTCTGAGTACCCGCCCAACCACTGCAGCACAACCTGTTGAGATGGATGAAGTCACGAGGGAGGAGGTAGGCACTGCATTTATTCCATACACAGGCGCACTCTCGGGGAAAATCGCCCGCATTCTGAAGAAACACCGGGTCGGAACTGTGTTTTGTCCTCCAAATAAAACTCGTGCACTGGTGGGGAGCGCCAAAGATGACATCGGTTTGAGGAAGGCCGGCGTGTACCAGATTCCGTGTCAATGTGGCAAGTCGTATATTGGTCAGACGATGCGTACCGTCGAGGATCGATGCCGTGAACACCAGGGGCACACTCGACTGATGTATCCGAGCAAGTCGGCGGTCGCTGAACATTGTTTGTCGGAAAATCACGCCATGGGGTATGACCGCACGAGGATTCTGGTACAGACGACGAGATACTGGGACCGCGTTGTTAGAGAGGCCATCGAAATTCGCACCAATGACGACCTCATAGACCGTGACTGTGGCTATAATCTTAGCAAGGCTTGGGAACCAGCGATCGGGTTAATCAAGAGTAAATCGAGCAAACGTATAGTTGTGACGATCACGGCGGACAGAGCCATCACACCGACGTCATCTCAGACGCCGTCGCAATCTGTTGCACCGCGCGACCGTGGCGCGGGGCGCGGGGCGCGGGGCGCGGACGGCGGAGGGAGCGCGCCGCGGGCGGAGGGTATTTAAATCAGCTGCCGCCGCGACCGAACCCAGTTCCCTCTGAGCAGCCATAGCGTACGGATCTCCGCGCCGGCACGTTCACAGGAGCTCAGACCGTCAGTTCACCTGATGATGGCGACATGTATGATCGCCGAAATATTGTGCCCGTTGGACACTATAGACCGGAAGCACACCCGTGGATATTTTGATTATCAAATACGCCGGGAGAAACTCAAGAATCACATGCTGCAAATTGATACAGGAAGCCTGTGTGTCAGGATTCTCAGCCAGTGTGGCACAACGGTGTTATGACAGAAAATGGGGCACTGGAAAGAGGATTTGGTGGTCTGTTTGGCTGATGATCGGTTCATGTGTCTATGGTCTGGGTTCGGTTCCAACTCCGGTCAGTGATTTTAGATAGGGAGAGACAGATTCCATTCTCTTCTGGCTATACCAAGTGAAGAAGATATAATTGCATTGTGGTCCGAAATTCACATTAAAAATGATATTCCTTCTCCACCAAGTAGACGTTAGGTTGAGCCACAATAAAGTCTGGAGTGGCGACATGTAGAAACTCTATCACCAGTAACCTTTCTTATACTAGTTATTTATTTCTAGTGACGAAACAAACGCTATGTACGACCACAGGACACTTATTCCATATTTTATCTGAGCTATTGCATGTCGATAAAATTGGTTCTGAACTGAGAGTGCAACTCAGACCGCCCTTAACGCGGAATTTGTTCCCTTCGCGACAATACAGTTCGGCTACAATTTGTTGTTTGTTAAAAACTGCAGATTCCTCAACATCTCCACATATTGCGCGTGAATGGGTTCAAATTCTGGCCCGGCACTAAAGATTTCATTATGTATTATCAAGATCTAGCATGAGAACACCTATCTGCTGGTGGATAATAATTTCGATTTTTAATGTATTTTCATTCGTTGTCAACACTAACGATATTTGACGTTTTTGACTCCCAGTGAGACACAGAAGTATTTGAGAGATCACTGTAAGTTCAAGATGTTATTCTGAGCTCCTGGCGGAGAAAAATTCGGTAGTTGACGTCTCTTTGTGTGTAGTCAACAACGATATGTGTGGAGCTCTATTCCCAGTCAGCACTGAACACTTCGTCATATTATTTCTAGTTCAAACATGCTCACATGTCGCTGCTGGTGCAACAAACCCATATTTAACGTTCGTTTTCTCTAGAATATTACAGCGATAGGTGCCAGGTTGGAGTCCTGGTAAGGAAAAATTTAATGTTTGGTCTCGTAATATCTGTTAAAACATATAGCTACTGCCGAGAAAATGTGATATGTCACAGTTGATTGTGCTTCGATATCTATCTTATTAGGTTCTGGGTTCGAATCCCTGTCCAACACAAAGCTTTACCTCACAGCATTTCAAATAAGTTACTTGTTAAGAAGCAATATTTAACATCTCTCGTAGTTCGTTAACAGGGACAATAGGTGTTGTGTAGGAATTCGCGTCCGTTAAAAATGTTTGAGTTATGTAATTTAAAGTTGGTATTTGCTAATTGATACTGTCTAAAATCGAGGTATATCAGTCTCCGTAAGCCTAATCAGGAATGACTGGTAGCTTCCGTCAGTCACGAAATCTTTGGTTAGTCTGCATGACCTGGGTTTCAATCCATATACAGGACGAGATGGTTCGTCGTGTCATTTGAAGGTCATACATATTCTCAACTAGCTGCTCATGAATAATTTACATTTTTAATGTCATTTTGTGTTAAATAATAAGTACGGTATGTTACTTTGAAGAGGAAATCATGAATACGACGAACTTACTACGTGCATTACCTATCTGCCGTAATAATGGGAGTGGTAACATTTCAGGTATGTCATTTATTGTAATAAATGTGAGCTTACAAGCCTTAAGGACAGTCTTATCTGTGACTAGATGTTCCCTGATATTTGTAGTATCTTAGTATTACTTTACATCTTGAGTTATTGCGATACAGAGTAGTGTTTTCTAGTTGTGACTTGTTGGAAACATTTTCAATAGTCAAACGACTGTACCAAGGAGCGATTAGAGGATCTTCTAGACAGCTGCGTTATGTGGGTTGCATGCGAATCAGGCGAAATGCAATTCAGGTCGTTCGGATACTTTTGAGCATGACTGTACATCGTCTAGACTAAAAGTGACCCGGAATGCAATGATAAGGCTGACATGCAGTCGACCATAGTTACTGAAAAGGAGATCTGCCCACGACGTAAATTTCAGGAAACCGTGATTTCGATCGACCCATCAATTGCTGTCATACGTGTGTACATGAATATCTCTTGCATGCTCCGTCTCGAATACTTCGTGCTACATGCATTTGAGTGAGTGAGTATGTTTTGTCGCCAGTTCATCACAAAACGGTGCTCACGAGAAGATGGTGCGTGTGCATTGGCCTGTTTTACGTGAAGAGCAGTCCATGGAAAACCTGTGCAGGACTGTTTGCGCAAGAGTGAACACTAGAGGTGTTCTCCCAAAACGTCCAGCAAGGTCTGCAGTGCCTAACTAAGTGGCATAACCACGAGAAACGGGCTCTGTAGCGAATGAAATACGTAAGTATCCGAAAACAGTTCGAATATCGCAAAACAGTGCTCGACTGAAGCATAATCTGGAACAAAGTCTAAGGAAATAGCATCGCCGTTTATCTTTTCACCGTGCTAATTATCAGCTCGTCGTGTGGAAACATTATCAAAAGAAACCTACTTCTGGATATTTACGAATTTACTGTTGTGCAGTAGTTAAATGACCCAGACGAGCTTTCGCGTGCTAAGTGAAGCGGAACCAGGATATTGGTATACTCTGTTTTTCATTTCTTCAGATAAGGCCTAGTTCACCCTGCCACACCATTAGGCTCACAGAAGATTGCGCCACTATGCATCAGAAAAAATCCCCATCAATACTTCAAAGAAGAAAGTTGTTAGATGTGTAATTTCTCATGGTCACGACGTAACACGATTCATTCAGAAAACTATTAACGCTAACCTCTGCGCCCAGAAACTATTTAATCTATGTGAAGATCAGCTCATAGAAGATGGACATCTGTACGACTTGCAAGATGGAGCAATAGCACAAGCTGCCTTGATGACTTTGTCACCAGTACGTGAAGTTTTGGGTGAGCAGAAGATAATGGGCTGAGGTAATGCAATCTCCTGGTCCGCTTCATGACCTATCTCTTCCCGTTATTTTTGCGAGTTGGGCAAACTGAAGGTTCAGTTGTGCTTATATAATCCTTGCGCACTGGAAGAGCTACACTAGAGTATGGAAAAGGCCAGTGCTGCGACTCCTCAGGAACTGCTGCTGCACGTATTTCACAGTTTGTTAAACTTCGTCAATGTCAATGGGAGACATTTCCAGCATCGTCTGTGGTGTCCATTAAGAGTAATACATCCCACGTCAATCTCTTGTAAATGTTTCCTGGTCCAGCTTTATTTTGCGAAACCTGCACAATGGCAGGCAGTATTTGGTCATGGACATGGTATTAAAATATCTTCAAAAACTTTACGACTCCGCCACCAGCCTGAAATACACCTTCCAAACAGGGCCGTCGTACAGTCGAGACCTTGTTTCATTTTAGAATATGCATAATGGCGACTCATCGAACCATGCTACGCACACTCTAGCTTTCCATCATCCATTTTCAGTGTTGTAGCGCCTATTGAATTCACCTTAATCCTCATCTGAGGGGAGTGGTCTTTTTGTAGGTACCTTACCCCAGATCTCCATTGTATGCAGTTACCTTCGTAATGTTCGTTCGGACGGTGGTTCAGATGCACCTGCATTAATTGAATGTAGTAACTCCTGTCGAGTTTGAAGCCGATTGTCATTAAGAAGACATGCTACACTATCCCAGACACATTTTCCGCAAGCTCCATTTCTTCCCACAGTTCTTCCGCCTTTTACTTGTTAGGTACATGTGACCCAGTCTGCCCAATGCAGACGTTGTACCACTCTGACTATTGGTTACCGGTCTCAAAACTCTTGCCTAAGGATCCACATCAGTGTCCGTTGTATGGTTCACTCGGTAACTTTGTCTACTGAATTAACAATTTTTGTCTGCTAAATAAACATCTTTAGACAATGATGCATAACTAATGACTCAGCTGAAACACATAGAAAAGAAATTCCTGTCATAATTAAAAGTGCCAAACATCGATACACTAGTATCAATGAATGTTAACAATCAATTATATTGCACTTCATCAGCTGATACCTATAGCTAATATTTTTTTTATTATCAGTCCTCTGGTTAGTTTGAAGCAGCCTGCAACGAATGTCTCTCCTCTGTTGATCTCTTCATCTCAGAACTGCATTCTAAATCTTCAATTATCTGTATATGCAACTTCCGTTTTCACCTAAATCTCCTTGTAGTACGAATGTACTCATTCCTTCATCTTTCAACACACATCCGACCAGCCTGTCTCTTTGTTAATGTATTCCACATTTTCCTCTCCTCATCGGTACTGTGGAAACCCTCTTTATTATCTTGTTTTACAGAGTGTCACTGCCATGTCATTCCCAGCAGAAACTGTTATGGGTAGGCATCCGGCAGCACTGTGATCGTCAGTATGCCCCAATAATCACTGACACCATAAAATGACAGAACAATGACTGTGGACGGTGACTAGGGTGCTGGGTGCGAATCAACACATCGCTGGTGACCGTGGAATCAGAAACCCAACGATATGAACATCACTAGCTTGAAGTACTTGAACAGTAGAGTTTGCCAGAGTTTCAGTAATGTGCGTCAACCCTGCGTGACAGGCCACTTGCCAGAATAACAAAGAGCGGTGTTACAAAGATGCAGTTAAAGGTGGGGAATTGTATCTTCGTAATCATATACAGGTAGTATCCGACAACACAGGAAGACATTGAAAGCTGCCTTGGTTTCTCATTGAGAAGAGAAGTTGTGCCTATAAGAGTGCAAATGGAACAGGATATTTGTTAAAAGAAATAGCTGATCCAAAAAGTGATACCATAGTTGTTGAGTAAAACATCTTGCATATTTAGTACAATCTGATAATTTATCATTCAAGGTTAATTAATCTGTATATTTTGTTGAATATTAAGGCTGTTTTTCTCTTAAAATGCACTTTAGTTCCTTCAGTAGCTTCGCCGCTAAAATTATTTTACACTTCATTCGTCTTTGTAATCATCTTCTTCTTCATCTTCATCAGTTTCTTCTTCTTCTTCTTCTTCTTTCTCTTCTTTTCTCAGGCCAGAGTTAGGCCTAAGGCCTGTTAGGGTTTTAGCTCATCATCATTTTTCTTGCCGCATGGTTTATAATCCATTGTTAGTTTAAGAAGTCTTTGTTTTGACATACGAAGGACGTGTTCTCTCTATTTTTCTTCGTATTGAATTGCCTTTTTGGGTTATTCGTTGCATCTCTAATTCTTCCCTTATTCCTTCCTTCTTATGTTTATGTGCTGCACGTTTCATTTTGCAGTATATTATTTGAAAAACTGCGTGCCGTATGTTACTGAAGTAAGCACTCATTCTTTTTTAGCATGTTTGATAGTTTATTTGGTCAAACGGGCTATTATGTGAAACCAATAAAATATGCAAATAATACAGAAATACTGACAAAAGTTGCAAAATAAATGGGTCGAATTGAACGCAATATATCATTTAGTCAACTAATGTAATACTTCTCGATATGGAAGAGGAATGTTTGCAGATAATTTGACAGTTGGAGAAATGTGTAAAGCCAGAGCAGAGAACCCCAAAATTCCTACAGTGTAGAAGAAGAAGTAGCATGTGTGAAACTTAAAAGCCCCTACGGCATAACATAATCTCATGGTGATAATAATGCAGAGCATTGGAGGAGCCTCAGTCTTCTCTTTTTAAAGTTAAAGAACTGTGGACGTTAGAGCCAACAAGTATGAACGTTGCTGCCATTCAAACAAACTGAACGCATACACATACGAGAAAACGTGAAGATGGGAATAGAGAGGAACGCGGAGTCATAGTGAGAATGCAAAGGAGCATCTGGACGGACAAAAGTCCTCAGGGGCTTAGAGTCCAAGTTTGGACTCAGAACCGAGTGGGCGTCGAGAAGAGGTCTTCCGGAATTTGAAGTACAGTTTGAAGTTAACGGAGGCGGCAGCTGAAGCACAGGCCAGCGGGGCTCAAAGTTAGTAGTTTGAGGTCAGAGGAAGTTCACTGAAAAACGAGGAGGGACTTAGTATTTGCCAGGATTCGAATGAGGGATGAAAGTTAATTTCAACAAATGTAGAGCTCGGAGACGTAATTCTGATGTTGAATGAAAAGCAACTAGAGACTTTAATTCCAAGCCGAGGGTGCAGTTGCATACGTTGTACCGGAGCATTTCTTCTTGTTTACAAATCACTGTTACGATGGGTCAGATGTAATACTTATGCATATTCCAAAAACTTCCTTTAACTTTAGAAATGTATATGACTTAGAGGCTCAATCAGAATATTTTAGGTCCTCGTGTCTTAAGTGTAGGGGAGATAACCTTTCTTTGCTGATAAGTCGGAGTATCTCAGATCATGACTGGATTCTCAAAGAACAGATGTAATAATGAAACGGACATATTTAAAACTAATGTGGTAAATTTTGTATTATCTTGTTTACGATGAGATGGTGCTTATGTTCTTGTAATCAGCGCCCTTAAAACAGATAGCGACTAATTGTTACTGTGGCTAGATATACAAGTAACAATAATAATAATGCGGGACCAAGTAATAGTAGACACAAAACTCTTTCCCAAAATATTGGGAGGGAGATCATGAAGCACAAAATCTTATAGCATGTATCAACCAAGGTCGATGTAAGTTAGAACAGTGAATAGGTACTTCGGAAGACACAGTTGGTCCATGGATCAGAAAAATTCATCAACAGTGTATCGACACTTCACGCGTGATCCTCCAGTTTCACAATCTGATAGATCCTGTAATCGTAGCAGTGAACAGTTTGTTAGGACACTGACTGACATTTCTAGTAGTGCAAAACTCGTTTAATATTTGTCTGACAACTGTCTAAGTGGTAAAATTTATGGCTAAGTTTCTTATAGTTACTTGTCGGCTTTCACATACAGCAGACATTGGTTCGTGATCTCCAGATGGTGCATATCAACATATTAATGTTAAAAATTTTATACATACGTGGTCCTATAGCGTGTAAAGCTTTTGTCATAGAAAACGTTGTCCATAGTAGGCTTTACAGTCATATCATTGTCATACTTCTATATTACATCCTTTGGTCATGTGCTTGTAAGTGCGAGTTCTTCTTATATACTAAAACAGATCGTACTAAACACTTTGATCAATCGCATAACGGATGAAGGATATTATTGTACAACCTATCACAGACAGTATTTTCTTTCACAATACTAATGTTCAGCGGTAGTATGAAAGGTATTTTAAGCTTAGTTTTTAGATTATCATTATTTTTATCTGGGTTGTTGAGCCAACGATGGATTTTTAACCCACTGAGTGTCAACTATATGAAAAAAATGTATAATTTTAAGACTTTTCACAAAATTCACCTTTATTATAATAGTAAGCAAAGAATACAAGAAGAACCTGACAAAATGTAAGCAATAAATTTCTTAGGGAAGTTGTTCCACAATTTAATATAGTTTTAAAATTTAGAAAAAATTAATCCTTGTAGTCATAGCAAGCAGCAAACATAAAATGAAACTGGCAAGAATTAAATAGTTGTTCTAAGCAGGTAGTTCTTCGTTGAATCAACTGGGAGATATAATCTTCAACCACGCATTAATTAACGGTAGACATTTGAAAGCAAGTTCGAATTTTTCTCAGATACAATCTGGAAACTACCAAGAACTCGTAATGCCTAAAACAAGTTACTGTCACACACGAAAAGGTAAAATGAGTCTAAAATTTAATGAATTCTGAATAAAAACTACATATTGTCCCAGTGATTTTATTTCGAAACCACTCATAAAAACAGTAATGCAAAACGAAATTTGCATTACAACAACTAGATATACTTACTAATCACTGTCAATAATCCCCTCGATATGGAAAAAAAGTATGGCACCGTCTCCTACAGTCACGTGGCACCTTTTTATTTTGCTACAGTGCACTGCGTTCACAAAAGTACCTCAGTGAGCTACTAGATAGCAGATGTCTATGTATTGCAACAGAATTCTTTGACTTGTGACAGAGTCGTACTTTCATTCTACCGCTACAATGCACTCCATTCGGAGAGGTACCCACTAGGTACTAGATGTCTATGTCTTGCAACAAGATCAGTGTTTCATGGTAAAGGCACTGTTAATTTCAGAACGAAAGTAATCAAATGGTGGTTTCAGCCAGAACTTGCTGGTACTCAAGGGGTTAAATGGAGAGGTAAGAGGAATAGGGGATTAAGGAGGTAATCGTGCTGTATGCCTTGTCTGGTGTCAACACACGATGATCCATATAATAATTTTTTTCATATAGCGGGGCCATGGTCATAATACATTTCTTTAAAGTCAGTACCGCCATTAGACTGTTGTTTATTTGCAGTGTTACATTTACACTTACACGATCCTGATTTCGTCTTCAAAGTGCCATTATCAAATGTTTTACGGGTTATACAGTGCCTAATATGGCATACACTCGTATTTAAGATAATAGTGTATTTTAAATACGAGAGTATGCCATCTTAGGCACCGTATAACACTTAAAATATTTGATAATGGTACTTTGAAGCCGAAATCATGATCGTGTAAGTGTAAATGTAACACTACAAATGAACAAGAATCTAATGGCGGTAGTGACTTTAAAGAAACACGAAGATCCATTCTGTGCTCCTCAGTTGTACGTTTGGCGAGTATCACATGTTTTGGTGCCAGAGACGTACTTTGACTTTACCGATTACACTACAGGAAAAGGTTAGACTAAGATGTATCCTACAGCCACATCACTTATCGTCTCCCTTTAATCGTTTATTGAAGATGCCTGGTTTTGTTGGTGTCAAAACACGTACTTCAAAGACAAGTACAGTCTGTGACGGATTACGCGAGGCTCCTCACATTATTCTTATGTTGAAATGTACAGCCTTACTGTCTGTTAACACAGCATAACTTCTTGGGTATCGTCTTTAGGGATGTCGCGCAAAGTTCTGTCCAACCCGAGTGTCTTATCATCAAAATCCGGAGCTGGTCAGAGGGGCCTGCCATTCACACTCCAAATGATTACAAATGGTGAGAGATCCTGTGACTTTGCTGGCTAATGTATAGTTTGGCATGCAAGAGGGTAAACAGCAGAAACTATCGCCGTCTGCAGGCGGCAGTTATCTTGCTGAAATGTAAGCCAAGGAAGGCCTTGAAGGGCGACAAAACGGGGCGTGGGATATCATCAACGTACCACTGTGCAGTAAGATGAGAAGAGTTATGATGACAATGGCAGTCGGAGGAAGGGGCACCGTGAGCTCACTCGCCTTTCTGTGCGCCGCCTATTACTAGTACTTTTGGTCACTGAAGCACCAGCTGCACGTCGGATCAATGACAATGATGAATGCAGGGCTCTGAGTGCCTCTATGCACTCGGTCTTCACAGTCTGTCGCCTCTTTAGGACGACAGCTTCACTCTTGACGCTGTGTTCGGTTATGGTTCATCCATCTCTGCCACAGTCGTTGAATAGTGCCATCGCTCCTATCCATATGTCTAGCGATTCGCCTATTGCTCCAACCAGCTTCTTTGAGCCAAACAAGACATTCTCTCATGTGTTGAATTTTGCGTGTATTGTTTGCGCACATGTTTACGAGGCATAGTTAATGTCGAACTGCGTACATGGAATGAAATTCGTCCAGATTTTATGCCCTGGTAGCGCTATGTCCCATGTTTACCATCTTTGCCAGCTGAACGGTAAAACTACGCTGCAGGGTCACACATTCACTCATTAAATTTGAATTTTCGGTCGACTCTTGTACGAATATCAATTTGTGAACAGTTTACATAACCTCTTCGTGGTGCATCGTTTTTTATTTGTCTGAGAACCTACAATACGACCTGAAAATGTTATTCGGTATGTAAGGTAGTGCGAGTGGAGGTGGACGGCTTACCTGATGAAGTGACACAGGAAGCAGTTGATAGTGAGAAGATAGGAAATCCGTTAGTAGAATCAGAATTTAGAAGGGCTTTGGAAAACTTAAGAACAAATAAGGCAGAATGGATGGGTAACATTATACAGAAATTCATAAAATCATTGGGGAATGTCGCAGCAAAACGGTTGTTCACGTTATCTTGTGCAGTGTATGAGTCTGGCGATGCATCGTAACATTTTCGAAAAAACACCATCCACACAATTCACAAGATTTCGAGAAACAACATGAGCGAGGAGTATCACACAATGAGCATTAACAGTTTGCTGACAAGTGTTATATACAGAAGAGAGGAAAAGCAAATTGAGGATCTGTTTGATGACGATCATTTTGGCTTTAGGACAGTTAAGGCACAAGAGTAGCAGTTTTGACGTTGGCGTTGATAATGAAAGCAAAACTGAAGCAAAATTAAGAGACATTCACAGGATTTATCGACCTGGAATAAGTGTTCGACAGTGTAAAATGGTACAAAATCTACGAAATTCTGAGAAATATAGGGATAAGCTACAAAGGAACAGAGGTAATGTACAATCTGTACAAGAAAGAAGAGGGAATGATACTAGTAGAAGATCAAGAACGAGGTGCACTGATTAGAAAGGGTGTAATACAGCAATGTAGTCTTTCGTCCCTAGTGTTCAGTCTGTACATCGAGGAAGTAGTGAGAGTAATAAAATGAGGATTAAAGAGTGGGATTAAAATTCAGAGTTAAGAGATAGCAATGATAAGATACGCTGTGGCATTCTATCCGAAGCAGAAGCACTGAAGAAATACAGAACTTGTTATATGGAAGGAGTACAGCATACAGATTGGGAGTAAATCAAAGAAAGACGAAATTAATGAGATGTAGCAGAAATTAGAACAACAAGAGACTTAACGACGTAATTAGTGGTGACAAAGTAGAGTAAGTTAAGTTATGGTGGAACCTAGTTAGAAAATTAACATATGACACACAGGACAAGGAGGACATAAAATACATACTAGCACTGGCGAAAATGTTATTCCTGAGCCAAAAGAAGTCTACTAGTATCAAGAATAGATCTTAATTTGTGGAATAAGGAAGGTTTATAGGATCTTCCACCAAAAAACCTAAATCATTTGGGTGGAACTAGAATGCGTAGAACGCAGAAAGGTTGGGAGAATCAGACTAGAACAGGACAATACACACGAGATGAACTGGAACAGAAAGTCGAGTAAGGCCACCAAACCCAGGTAAAAAACAAAACTAACGAGATGTACGGTACGAAGACCAGTCACAAGAAATTCAGTCACCAAATGAAGGTGATTTTATAATTAAATATGTAAACAGTCTTACCTTTCCAGAATGAGATTTTCACTCTGCAGTGGAGTGTGCGCTGATATGAAGCTTCCTGGCAGATTAAAACGTTGTGCCCGACAGAGACTCGAACTCGGGACCTTTGCCTTTCGCGGGCAAGTGCTCTAACAACTGAGCTACCGAAGCACGACTCACGCCCCGTACTCACAGTTTTACTTCTGCCAGTACCTCGTCTCCTACCTTCCAAACTTTACAGAAGCTCTCCTGCGAACCTTGCAGAACTAGCACTCCTGAAAGAAAGGATATTGCGGCGACATGGCTTAGCCACAGCCTGGGGGATGTTTCCAGAATGAGATTTTCACTCTGCAGCGGAGTGTGCGCTGATATGAAACTTCCTGGCAGATTAAAACTGTGTGCCCGACCGAGACTCGAACTCGCAGTTTTAATCTGCCAGGAAGTTTTAGACTTACTTTTGATCAACAAGATTATGAAGTAGGTTTAGGGAGAGATCAGATATCAATACCAGCAAGCTGTGAGGCCACTGACTGGGAATCGACCGATGAAGAGGAACAAAAGTCGTCAACAGTTAATGTAGGCAGCTGTGCAAAAACTGATGATGAGAAAATTGTGGAATATGTTGTTCGTTTATACGAAACCGAGAGAGAAATGGTATGCCAAGAGGATAATGTATCATTGTCAACACCAATATTGATACTCAAGTCAGATTATATATATTATAGGGAATTATCAGGGAAATAATTAAATTCCCACCAGTACCCAGAGTACTACATCAATATCCACTAAAATTGGCGCTGTGCAACTTGACGACTGCGGCGTTAATCAGAAAGAACCGAGCGGACAAAAAGGCAACCTCAGGAGTATTTTCACTAGGAGAAAGGCTGGGAGATGTGCGGTACGAAGACCAGTCTCAAGAGATTCTAGAAAGACAAACATCAATGCCATTACTTCTTTTCAGTGTATAAATTCCGTATGGAAGTACGTCAAGTGGTTCATGATAATGCAGTCGAACTGATTAACCCACAAACTGGAAAATCATTGGGCTTGTACCATCTGAGTCACTTGAAATTGTATAAAGGGTAAAACAATGAATATTAACTATTAGATGTATCAAATATTCAGATTCCAATAAGAGCAAAATCTAGAAGTAGGGAAGCTAAGAAAAAGCAATCCAATATTTTTAAAAATTTGTACCTATCTCAATAAAGTAAAATACGATAACTTTATCAATATATTAAAAGGATACTTCCGAAGGAAGAACAATAAAATAAGAACTAAAGTAACTCTTCGGCAGATGCGTTATTGGGAAAGAGTAAAAAGCAAGCGAAAGATAATATCAGTATGTCGATAGTTCGACGAAATAGTAGTACATTCTTTCTTAAATGTAGTATAAAGTAGGAAGAAGTTCACTTTTGTGGACAAAAGGAAGCCAAGAAATAGGAAGGAGGTAAATAATTAGGTAAGAAGGAAATATTCATTTGTGGTTTGTTCCGTCACAGACGGCAAACATTTAGCTGAGGAGATATTTTGGGGGAAAATGAGAAGCACTTGTGGTGGAAGTAACCACAAGTTGATAATAAATGGAGATATGAGGGAAATAGATACAAAAGATTTTTAGGAGATAAGAATTAAGAGAGAGAATAGAATTATTAAGGAAAGCAAGAAGCATCCTATTTCGTGGAAGGATGTAGACAGCGGGACTGAGTTTAACACAGTGATGATTCCGATAAGGCGGGGTCTGATAGGGGGAGAAAGTAATATAAAAGTTTACTGCTTAGAAGAAAGAGATAGGGATAACTACAGCTAAGAAAAGTACAAGCTCTAAAATCATGGAATTGTACAGTGGAGAAAGTCTTAAAAGGACACAAGAAATAGAGAGATATTGTATTTTGAAGTTCTGTTACAGCTTATGCCAAAAGATAGAGATTGCAGAGAAACAGACGCTGGAGTCGGAGTCAAGGTGCAAAGTTACCATGATAATATGATGCATCTGTAGTTAGAAGAAAAATACAGACATTTAAACACTAACATTCATAACCATCAATTTTTCTCTTACAATCCATCGTGATGAAGATGAGGAAACCATTACCTTCATACTAATATTGAGAAAAAAAGGGGAAAGATAGTATGGAATTTTGTAAAGTCCCTTAGTAGTTTAGTGTTTGTAAAGCTTGCATAAGAACGAAGGTTCAGCAATACAAATATCCGGTATTCGTTATGGCAAATCGCAACACTTTCAAATTTCACACTAAGAGATGGGAGATGACTATTTGTATGGAAAACAGGTGACGAGTTAACCAATGATTTATTGGCATAAAGGTTCGAGAACTGACAAATAATGTAAGTTTTATGCTGCTAATAATAGATCTCTAATATAATTGGGCCATGGATACATGCGGATAGGAACAAAGGCAACCAAGTATTCACAATACACTTATACCTTCTGCAGTCTTTCTCTCTGCGAAGCGCCATTCCATGCTCAGAGGAGACACGTCGATGTGCATGAGGATGAGGATGATGACTTCAGTGAACCATGTTCAAGTTATATATGAGAAAAGACTGTGACAGACTAGTATCAGATTAAACAGAAAAAATATTTTATGAACACAAAGAGTTTGTTACTGCTTAAAAGTATTTAATTTTTGAATAGTTTTCTGCAAGAAACCGATTTTTGTTAACAATACTTTTAAGTTTTAACCCTCACACATCAATTATATTTTCTTGTGTTTTATAACTTTTACATGACATCTAAGTTAAGAAAGCCAAATGTTGAAATTTTCTTTAGAGATTCCAGTATGGAGATTCGGCCCGAGCAGATGCAACGAACAAAAGCGAACAAAATGAGTTATGAAAAAAAAAGGGTCGGCTGCCACTGTGTTGGTATGAGCGCAGTTACCACTTCTCGCACGTTTGCCTGCTGTGAACGCACGTTACCTGCTTCGCTCACCTGTCTCAACTGAACCTCTGCCGTTTGCTTCTGTTTCGGATCGAAATATAATTACGCAACATCTTGTGGAGATACAAGTGGAATCTCATGACTTTTTTGTATTTCCGCAACTGACACGGAAGACTGCATAACGGACTTGGTTACGTCTGCATTTTTTCCCACCATTATGTCAGATGGTACTACCGATCCGTCGCCTCACTACTACTTTCTGTACGGTTCTCAATACATTGCTTCAGTTCTGTACGAAGCTGTTCATACTGCTGCTTATTTTTCGAGATGGTGCGTGCATCGAATCTTTTTAATTCGGCTCGGGTGACACGTTTCCTGACATTGAGTTCTTCCACAATTTGTTGCGCCTTACCAGATGCCTTACGTGCTAAATTATCAACTCTTTGCTTGATATTAGACACTGCTTCCTGCATCTGGTCACTGTCAGTACGAATCTTTTTCTGATCGGCCATAAGCGATTGAATTAGTTCGCGAGAGACTCTCCCGTCTTTCCGTATTTCAATAAACGGTTCATTAACTTCCGTTTGCAACTTTTTCTGATCTTTTTGGACTGTTTCATTGGTTTCAAATTTGAGACCATTCAAAGCAACATTTGTTCGTCTTTAAATTTCTCCGTTTTGGTTTTCAAATTCGCCGTTTCTGTTTTTAACGCAGCCAACCCTGCATTGGTTTCTGTTTTTAAGTCTGCTAACCCTGCATTTGTTTCTGTTTTTAGGTCTGCTAACTCTACTCTCATCATTTCACTTGTTTGCTTGACACCGATAGTGAGTTACTTCAACATTGCGAACACACTATCAGACCACCATCGTCATCTGTCACCATTTGGTGTAAATTTTGACTTTCGCGTCTTTCATGCGACGTGCCACCGACTTCCCTGCATAGTGCTGACGCACTTAGACAGATTCTTTCCGTAGGAAACTGTCCAGTTTGACTCAAATGGCTCTGAGCACTATGGGACTTAACATCTGAGGTCATCAGTCCCCTAGAACTTAGAACTACTTAAACCTACCCAACCTAAGGACATCACACACGTCCATGCCCGAGGCAGGATTCGAACCTGCCACCGTTGCAGCAGCGCGGTTCCGGACGGAATCTCGTAGAGCCGCTCGGCCACACCGTCCGGCAGTTTGACTCAGAATTACAACATTTGGTTCCACGTACCGTAGTATCACCTCCTCTGATTCTGTTTCTGAACCACTAGATCCGTCATCTGTTCGGTTTTGTGTGGTCTCAACCCGAGATTCCAATCGTGAAACAGCCACCATTCCCTCTGCATTGTCACTTCTTTCGGTTTCGTGACTTGTATTCGATACATTTTGTTGTACGTCAGTTTCTGTCCTATCAAGATCTTCAGTTTGCCCTATATGCGATGATCTACGTCCTTCCGTCATCTAAGACCGTCTAGCTAACCTCTGTCTTTCACGATTTGCGCGAGCCTGAGCTCTAGTGAACATAAAGTTATATGAACTGACACGTCTGCTAAATATCATAGAAAGTCTCTTATGCCATTAACACATCACTAGCAACGCCACTCAGAGTTTGTGGGTATTCAAACCAACTCAACAACGTCATGAATAACTTCGCACGCACTTGACACATCTTACACAAACTACTTTTACTTAAAATACAAAAATTTTTCTTTACTCGTTAATACAACTTTTTCTACTCTGATTATAACACTTTTACAGTAATCTGACCACTATACAGACGCATACATTGAACAACCTTGTCACTTTTTGTTTCCCAACAGGATTTTTTTTTCTTTATATCAAATTTTAAGTACTCTCTCTAATTTGACCAATTGACATCCTGGAAGACCAATTGACATCCTGGCAGGGTCGGCATTATCTGAGACTCCACTCCTTTTTTACATTCGTCAGACATCAGCAAAAACACCCTGTGAGTGCTTTAGCGTCTACAGAATAAATGACTGGGGTTAGAAGTAGACCCTTATTCTATGACCGAGCACATCAGTGTTTAGCTGTATACAAATTGTTTGATTTTAGAATTATTGTCAAAAAAGTACAGGAATTTACATAGACTGAGACACAACATTTGCAGGACAGTTGTCAATATAACGCATTACGTCCTCTTTAGTTGAAAAGACCCTGAACTTAACAATATCAAATTTAAATAGAAGGTCCTCTACGAGATTATTCTTACTACTACATCGTGAAGTTGGCCAGTATTAGGACAAATCATCTGATTCCCGTTCTAAGTTCAGAACTATTTAGGATGACAATTAAGTCTACGGAGATTTGTTAGTTTTTATGACAAGATGAGCAAAAGATTACTCTTGGTTGCTCGAGTTCACAGTGGACACAAACTGTTGAACCAACAACTTTACGCCTCTGCCAGCGGCAATTTCCTTTTATCTGCGATGTGCTGTCGGCTTCATGGCTATTCTCGCCCTCTGAAAAGCCTATAAGAAGCTAATCAAAATATTTACTGATATTATCAGCTGAAATTGTCCTCCCTTTCTCATTAAGCGAGAAAACATACACTCGTCCCTAGTCTGGAAAATATGGCGATATCCACGTGCATAAATGGTGCAGTGTGTATACTTCAATGCCCTCTCAGTTCTCACAAGAACAACTAACTATCAGGCTGTTTCGTTTCTCCACTATCGGAGCTCAATGACTCTTCAGCTAATTTCTGGCTGCATATCAGCCAAAGCGAATGCAGTGTTCACACAAACTTCCTCTTTTGGCGTCGTACAGAGTGTGATGCGCCCTGTTCTATACTTGACGTTAGATCAGAGGAGAATCCCTCAAGTTTTCTGTCTTGTGTCTTTCGTAGCAAACTGTCCCACACCTGTGTCCTTCCGTGCTTCACGTCATGGCTTTTTAAGACCAATGGGAGCGTTTCTTTTATCTTGTGGAAACTAACTCTGCCAAGCGCAAATGGCCTACGGATAAACTGCATTGAAATATCGCTCCTTTGTAATCCTTCTGAGTTTATTTCAGGCAATCGGACATTTGTTGCCTGCTCCTGACGCCTAAAAGGTACACACGAGCCTACCGCGAGCATTTTATGTGATCAACTGCATCCCTGGTCTGTTTGTATCCATCTGGAAATTCCCCAACACAGTTTTCTAAAGAATTCTTCCTTCGCAAGAGGCGCTGGTCCACTACCTTCTCTCCTTGATGTATCGCCAGGTGCGTTTGTTGTCCCTCTCGCTGCGATTCACCAACGACTTTTTAGAAGCATTGTGTTGTACTTGGGCCATGATGTCTGCCCACAAACTAAAGTTTTTCTCCAGGAGCTTGTTTTACCTTTTCTTCATTGACACACAGGACTTGGGTTCAGTGTGTTAATAGTGTCGAATTGAGTGTCATCACTTTGCATTACATACTGTACAAACTGATAGACATATCTACTCATTATCACCAAGGTATGTCAGGTGACATATTCATCTACTTGTTATAACTTACACAATCTCTTATGTAAAATGCGAAATTTACATTCATTCAATCTGCCACCTTATAAGTTGAGGGGCATGAAAGGGAGCAAGCACTAAATGAGAAAACAGAAAAATTTGGAGTAGGTATTAAAGATCAGGGAGAAGAAATGAAAACTATTAAGTTTGCCGATGATATTGTAATTCTATCATAGACTGCAAAAGAACTTAGCAGTCCAACGGAATGGACATTGTCTTGAAAAAGGATATATGATGAATATTAACAAATCGAAAACAAATATAATGTAATGTTATGTAATTAAGTCAGGTCATGCTGAAGGAATTAGATTAGGAAACGAGACTCTGGAAATAGTAGATTAGTTGTGATTAGGGCAGCAAAATAACTAATGACGATCGATGTAGAGAGGATATAAAATGTAGACTGGCCATGGCAAGAACAACTTTCCTGAAGTAGAGAAATTTGCTAACATTGAATATTGATTTAAGTATTATGAAGGTCTTTCTGAAGTTATTTGTCTGGGGCGTAGCCATGAAAAGTGAAATGTGAATGATACACAGTTGAGACAATATGAGACTAGAGGCCTTTTAAATGTGGTGATACCAAAACAATGCTGAAGATTAGGTGGTTAGATCACGTGAATAACAGTGAGTTACTTCTCTCTCCCTCTCTCTCTCTCTCTCTCTCTTTCCCTCTCTCTCTTTTTGTATCATCTGACTGGTTTTATATGCGGCCTGGGCCTTCCATGAACTGCTCTTCTGTGATAACCTGTTCATCTCAGTGTAGCACTTTCAACCATAATCCTCAATTATTTGCTGCATGTATTCCAGTCTCTGTCTTCCTCTACAGTTTTTACCCTCTACAGCTCCCTGTAGAACATGGAAGATATTCCCTGCTGCCTTAACACATGTTGTCTGTCATCTTTTCACCTTTTCTTGTCAGTGTCTTCCACGTACACTTTTCCTTTACGACGCTGCGCAGAACCTCCTCGTTCCTTACCTTATCAGTCCAACTAATTTTCAATATTCATTTGTAGCACTATATCTCAAATACTTCGTTTCTCTTCTTTTCCGGTTTTCCCAGAGACCATGTACCACTAGCGTACAAAGCTGTGCTCCAACATACGTTCTCTGAAATTTTTTCCTTGATTTGAGACCTGTGTCTGATACTAGAAGTCTTCTCTTGGGCATTGATAGTCTGCTTTTCATGTCCTCCTTGCTCCAACCATCATAGGTTATTTCGACACCTAGGTAGCTAATTTCGTAAGTTCATCTGATTCGTGAACGCAATCCTGATGTTAAGTTTCTCGCTGTTCTCATTTCTACCACTTCTCACTACTTCCGCATCTCAATCCATATTCTGTACTCGTTAGCCTCTTCATTCCATTCTGCAGATCAGGTAGTTGTTCTTCAATCTCATTGAGGATAGCAATGCCATTACCTAATTGTATCAGTGGTTATAATCCCAATCCTGAACGTTTCCTTTATTTACAACATTGCGTCTTCTATAATCGATTACAAATTTTTAATCCTAGCATTTCATACTCAGTCTTCCATTCTTATTATTCCTTCTTCGCCCATGTACATGTTGTGTATTACCCGTCTCTCCCTATAGCTTTCTTCTTCAGAATTCAGAATATTTTGCATCGTTTTACATTGTGGAACGCTTTTTCTGGGTCAACAAATCCCACGAACGTGGCTTTATTTTTCGATACTCTTGCTTCCACTATCAACTGTAAAGCCAGGATTGCTTCTCTGGCACCATCTAACATACCCTCAATTTTCTTTTAGGCTCATCTGTACATAATTTTTGCCAGAAACTTGGATGCATCAGCTGTTAAACTGATTGTGCGATAATTCTCGCATTTATCAGCTCTTGCAGTCTTCGGAATCGCGTGGATGATATTCCTCCGGAAGTCTGATGGCATTTCGCCAAAGTCATACACTCTGTACAACAGCGTGAATAACTGTTTTGTTGCCAATTGCCTTAGTGATTTTAGAAATTATATACCTATTGCCTTACTTGATCTGAGGTCTTCCAAAGCTGTTTTAAATTCCGATTCTAATACTGGATCCCCTACCTCTTCTAAATCGAATACTGTTCCTTCATATAATCACATCAGACTAATCTTCCAACTCATAGATGCCCCCAATGTAATCTTTCTACCCATCCTCTCCCTCCTTTGTACATTTAGCAGTGGAATTCCACTTGCACTCTTAATGGCACCACCGTTCCTTTTAATTTCACCAAAGATTGTTTCGTATTTCCTATATGCGAGTCAGACGATCATTTCTTTTTCAATGTCTTCTCATTTTCTGTACTTCTGAAATTCTCTGAGCATTTTTGTACCCTCTTCTTTCATCGTCCAACTGAAGTATTACTTGTGTTACCAATGGTCTCTTGGCGATTACCTTCTCCATTCCAATGTTTTTCTTTCGAACTTCTGTGCACTTTCGGCTCCTAATCTCTACTAAATCATGATCGGAGTCTATATCTGCACCTTGGCACGCCTTACAATCGAATATCTAACATTGGAATCTCTGTCTTACCATGATATAATATAGCTGAAACCTTCCAGTGTCTCCTGGCCTTTTCTTTCTTCCTCCTCTTACGGTTCTTGAACAGAGTATTCTCTATTACTAGCGGAAATTTATTGCATAACTCAGTTGCTCTTTCCCCTTTGTCATTCATAGTACCTCGCCCATATTCTCTCGTAACCCTTTCTTCTACTCCTTCCCATACAACCGCCTTCCAGTCCCACATGACTATTCGATTTTCATCTCCCTTTACATACTAAATTTTCCGTTCGACATTCTCATATACATTCTCTATGTCTGCATTTTCAGCTTGCAATGTGGTATCTATATCTGAACCGTCGTTGTCAGTGTTGGTTTTCTGTCGATTCTGATCAGAACAACTCTGTCACTGAACTGTTCACAGTAGCAGACCCTCTGCCCTGCCATGTTCATAATGAATCCTACTACCGTCATAGAATTTTTTGCTGCTGTGCTTATCAGCCAAATAGTCTTTTCTTCATTCCATCTCACTTCCGGCATAAGAAATCACCATCATTGTGCCAACGCCCTTGTCAAAGAGTGCGGAGGAGCGGTCAGAGGTTCAGGACACTCACTCGCCTTGAGGTGGGAAATTGCCCTCAAGGCGGAAGAATCAGGAATGATAAACGTCGCGAGGATGCGGGAGGCATTGGAAAACACTGCATTACGAACACGTGTATACACATGACGTGTGACCTATAATTGAATAGTGACGTGATGACCTATCCATTGGCAAGAGATTCCGAAATAGTTAACTGCCAGAACCGGCACTATTCAGCACTGCAGATCATTCTGCAAATCGATTCTGTCTTTTAGCATTTGTGTTGTCTTACTGTCCAGAGCATCCTTTACGAACAGACTTTAAGAGCTGAGGCTTTCTACCAGATCGTATATATGCATCGTGAACAGTAACGGCCCTATCACATTTCCTTGAAGTACTCAGCGAAACTATCTTTCCATCTGCCGATTTAGTTCGGTTAAGAGCGATGTACTCAGTTTATCCGCAAGGGAATCTCCAGTCCAAATCTTCTACGATACTCACAGTCTTTCATTTCATTAAACGGCAGTACAGATGTCGGTGTCAAATGCATTTCTGAAGTGATTAAACGCATCGTCACCCTAAGCGCCGTTGTCCACAACACTGTGGGTCTCACGGAGGATCCGAGTCGGCTGAGTTTTGCATGATCTCTGTTTGTGCAATCCATATTAATATTTATAGTGGAGAATTTGGCTCTCTAAAAATTTCATAGTTCTTGAGTGTAAAACATGTTGGATAATTCTACAACAGACGTCAACGATAAAAGGCTATAGCTTTATGTGTCGTGCAGCTCATATTGAAAACAAGTATGAAATGCGCTTTTACCAGTCCCTTTGTACTCTTCGTTGTTCCAGCGATCTACGAGAAATTTCTGCGAGAAGCAAAGAAACTCCTTCGCACAATCTTCGTAGAATTTTAATAAATATCCATCTGGTCCTTTATGGCTTTCCACTACTAGTCAGTTGTAGTTGCTTATTTATTCCGTGATCGATTATCTCAGTATCACCCATTTCGACATTCGTACGAAGGATCGTGTTATGATCTTACGTAGTGAAACAGTTTCGGAAGACCAAAGTCGTTATTACGGTTTTCTCTCTGTTATCTTCCATTCCAGTCCGATATAGTCACCGAGTGAGTTAATGCAGGCTTTCGAACCGCTTACCGATTTTATGTAATATCAAAACGTCTTAGGGTTTTTACTGTGATGGTTTGACAAAATGTTTCATTCAAAGTCACTGAACGCATCTGTCATGCTCTCTTTAGGCTCATTTCGTCTTCGTTCAGCATTTGTTTGTCAGCTAGTTTTCACTTCACTTGAATTTGTAATGAAGCTCGCTTTGATTACACAGCAGTTTTCTAACACTCCTGTTAAACCACGGTGCGTCTTTCCCATCCTTTAAGACCCTGCTCGGAACATATTGCAGTAAGACACATTGACAGACGCTTAGAATTATTTCCATTTCTGCTCCTCAACTTCATCCTCAGCATTTAATACTTGACGATGGTTACAAAGACATTCTTCAAATGGTATCCCCTCACTCTTGCTAAGGAGGGATACAACGTTTCTTCAAGTTCCTTGTAACTTCACAGCTGCTATCACACCAATACCTTCCTCTGAGTTAACTGATTCGATAATTGCAGGTCTGTTTGTTGCTAGGAGGTCTAACACGTACCTTCTGTAGCTGCCTGCCTCAAGCAAATTTCGAACAAGAAATTCACAATAATGTCACACGAATCCCCGTATGTGGCATCGTTTGTGATTGCACTGAACAAATACCGTTGCCAGGCCATATGCACTTGCTTTCCTATGATGGCACTGACTTTCGCTACCTTCATCAGGGGACGGCGCAATATAACAACTTCACATTAATCATTAATCCTACGTATATCTCTCGAAGAGACCATGAGTATAAAATCAGAGAGATTAGAGCCCACACACAGGCATACCGACAATTTTTCTTTCCACGAACAATAGGAGACTGGAATAGAAGGGAGAACCGGTAGAGGTACTCAAGGTACCCTCCACCACGCACCGTCAGATGGCTTGCGGAGTATGGATGTAGATGTAGATGTAGAAAGGGAAGATAACTGATAATATAATTCAACTTTGTATTATTAGATTCTAATGTGCTCCATGCTCCAGACAAAATACCAAATTTCTGACAATTGAATTTATCTTTATAATTAGTACAAAAGGTGGTCACCACATAACCATGACTTTGATTTTGCTGAAAGATAACAGATTAGTAATCTTAACAATAATATACCTCAGCCTCTTCAATTTTTGCTAATTGCATGAAGTAGCGCATCACCCACCCTCTAGCCAGACCAGGAACCAAATACCGAAAAGTGGCGGAGCACACCTAACGGTTACTCTGCCTTTCTTTGAGCAGGGGTGGGAGGGGATCCCACCAACACCTGAAGACTCTGCTGCTACAGGTGCATCATTGTGAGTTCCCAACAAGAATTAGATTGCCACCAAATTCTAAGTAAAGCATGCTGCTCTGTTCTGCAGAGATGAATCACTCATTCTACAATTTATAGCAATATACTAAGGATAAGGGAAAGGATGTACATAACGAAATAATTAAATACTAGTTCACAGTGGCGTTCATTTCATTTCTAGATACTCGCTGTACCATACTACGCTTACAAGAGTGACTAATCGGTCATACAAAAACCCTGTCACAAGGCAATTGTGCCACAGTAATGAGGTGGAACCTCTAGTTCCTTCTCAGCATGTATCTTCCAGTCTATCCTTGGCAAACTGAAATCAACCCCTACTACAGGGCATGAACAGGAAAATTGTTAACGATGTACTGCAAGTTCTCTCCTACCGAGGCAGTCTATAGAAGCATCCGATTACCATTTCTGACCTATTTTTGATACTTATTACGACCCACGTTAACTCACGTTTCGAATCCATGATAACGTCACAAGATATTATCGTGTAATTTGCTTAATCAATACGAGGCGCCGTAGGCAAGTATCTTATCCTTAACGATGAAATGTCCCCTTTTTGAAGAATTATACAAGACTGTGCTTTAACTGACACACAATATTTTTTAGCGCAACGCAATCTGACTTTCAATAATCCCTACAAAAGAATGGCCTTGTCTAATATTAACCTATACGTTTCACAAATCACTTACCTCACAAAAATCTTCGTTACTCGAACTACTGCAATACAGCGAGCGCCACTACTGCCAGCTAAGTAAAAGATTCAAACTAAGGAAGGCACTAACTACTGATAGGCATAGTTAGCAAATGAAAGATTTTGATAGAGAACAAACAATGTATGTACCTTAATAGTTTTCAAAGGTCATAATATATATAGCAGTTCATGACATCCATTCTTGCAAATGTACTGTTTCTGATGGACACACGTCCAGATCATCCGCTCTCAAAAATCCGTCATCTCACTTCCCCACATCCACTACTGCTGGTGATTCACCTCCAATTGCGCAACGCTACCCGCTGTTAGCATCCAGCTGCCGCTGCCCAACACTACAATGGCAGACAACAAAGCAAACTAGCCACAGACTGCACACAGCACAGCCAGTGATTTTCATACAGAGCACTACGTAACGTTGCCAATAAGAAAACACACTTCCCCACATCCACCACTGCTGGCGGTTCACCTCCAACTGCGCAACGCTACGCGCTGTTAACATCCAGCTGCCGCTGCCCAACACTACAATGGCAGACAACAATGCAAACTAGCCACAGACTGCACACAGCACAGCCAGTGATTTTCATACAGAGCACTACATAACGTTGCCAATAAAAAAACATAAACAGCCTACTTACAACGATATGTATTACAAATGAGCTTACAACATCGTTGGTATTCAATTCCGGTTTGAACCAATGTATTTTTCCTAACACTACTTGGGAATTGCAACCTTCAATGAGCGATACTAATTCTTGAACTTTTCCTTGGATGTCTCTGTTTTGCCACACAGTTCGTCTCTGTTCCCAAGGGGTAGTTTCCCAATTATAAAAAATCAACCTATCCATACGCCAAACGTACTCTGCCACCCGTGTGTAGTACACAGCTTATGTGTTGAGGGGAGCCCTACAGTTCTGTGCACATGTTGTTGTGCAAGAATTGAACAACATATTCCTTAGGAAATGATTAGTAATTCGTGGTACTTAGGAATGGCCAGCGCAGTCGCCCAGTTTAAGAACAGTTCATTTATTTTCTGTGGGGATATCTAATCAATCTTGTTCATGTCACTGAACCCACAACTCCACGTGACTTCTTTGATGAATTTCATCGGCCCGTGACACCAGCAATTTTATATACAGTATGCTGCATTCCCCAACGAAACTCTTAACGTTTCCAGCTTCCTAATCAAAACTGATAGAAATTTCATAAAAACCGATTAGTACCCAGTTGTGTACAGATAATATTCTGTGTAAAAGAATAACTCGTTGCAATAACTCTCTCAAAAATAACTGAAAAAACTTTAATAACTTCGCTAAACATGAAAGATTTTGGCTTTAACCCATATAAATAAATTTTTCTGAATTAAGATTCCTTTCCGTGAAACTAAGTGGTTCCAGAGACTGTTTACAGTCTCAAACATGTATGATGTATGTATGCAGACTGAAGCTATTAATGAAAATTAGTACAAGGGCTGGTATTCGAAATGATTTCCTGCTGACCACATAGATGCGCTAACCACTATGCCACACTGGCACAGTGGCTTTGCACAACTGCATGGACAACCACAGCACGCCTCCCTCCTGAATCCGAATTGCCACTTATGCCTCAGTCCGCTTGGTATTCCCCCTAAACTCGAAAAGTGTTGCAGAAGCTGTCCAACTGCTTTGTAATGGCACCTCAGCATCAAACGAAATGGGCCATCCTCACTGAAACCCAGACACAGCAGCTTTAATCAACGAAATTATGTGGGTACAGAGAGATTTTCAAGCCTGAAACATCTGTGATTTATAGAGGGTGAACGTTAATGACACCGAAAAACTTCAGGAACTGATTCATGGCTGGAAATAGAGGAAAAAGGTCCTACGAACATATATCCAGAAATCGGTCGTTGATACGGTACACAGCGCGGCAAATGAACGTTCCGTGTACTGCGCATGTGTTACAGGTTCTGTGATTAACGCAGCGTATTGTAAGCAGCAGAATGGTGTGGTATTCGTGTCGGTAACAAGCTGAGATGGTGTTTGTGGCCAACCAAATTGATGGAAAAGGTCGAGAGGTGGCATGTCTATACCAAAACAACTACCATGACAGTAAAGCATTACGTAACACAACATTTCAAGCCCTCTTTGGATGCTTGTGTGATCATGGGTTCTTTCAGACAGACGAACGTGCAGGGAGGCAGCAGACTACGTGTACACCAGATATGGAGGACCGAGATCTGCAGGGTGTTGAGGACGAACCCTGGTACAAGCTCCAGGCATGTGGCCTGCCAATATTGTGTAAGCGAAAGTACGATTATGTGTATCCTGCCGACAGGTGTGTGTGAACGTGTGCATTGCACCCCATGGAGCCAACTCTGAAAATCTGTTGTGACCTGGAAGCGATGGAGCTCTGTGTTTCAGGACTATTTGTTGTCGTTGCTTGCACTAGGCCCATTTCCAGAGATACGTTCATTGAACCTTTTTTCCTTCATTTCCAGACAGAAATCCGTCCCTGCAGGTAGCCGGTTTTATTACTGTTCACCCTGTGTCAGTATACTGAAGAGACGAACGAAAATACGAATTTGGACCGAGGATGGAGGCATGCTAGGGTGGTCTGTGCACTTGTCCACTTTTGCCAGGGTGGCATAGTGGTTAGTGCATCTCAGTGGTGAGCCTGAGACCCAGATTTGAATCCCATCCTTGGTACCAATTTACATTCCTCTATTCACTCTGCATATGTTCATTCCTATCCCTCTTATTTTGCTGGTTACAGAGAGAGTCCCCTCATATGAATGCGAAGTCTGCCATGTTGACTTGGAACAAATGAAGACTGGAGCGCGAGGCTATTCCATTAAAGCCGTCTTTAGCCCCGGGACAAAACTCATTTCAGCGTCTGGGCGCGCGGCTTGCTCCTTTGTCCGCCAGTTTTGCTGCTCCTGGAGACGCGTTGCCGTGGTGAGACGGCCATTTGTCTCCCCACAAATTTTCTGCGGCGCCGTTCGTTATTCAGCGCGCGTCCGAGCTTGCCTCTCGTTCCATCCCTTTCCCCTTCCAGTCCCACCAGCCTGCAGGCTCCTTGGCCGGAGGAGATGTTCCCTAATTTACGGCGGCAGGAGAGCCGTCGCCGCCTCCACCGCCGCCTCCGTCGTCACTGGCAGCGCCTCCAGCGTTAGCCGCCGGCGCCGGCGCCGCCCCTGAGCCCTCAGCGCTCTGCGGCACTCCGAGTAGGGCTCGCCGAATCCGAACGCGCGCCGGCTGAGGGGTTGGACAGCAACCCCATCCGCGGTCTAGCAGCCTATCAGTCGGGTAAAACCCGCAAGATTTATGGCGCGCTCTGGGTTAAGGGCACAGGCGATGACTGCAGCGAACAGGCGGCCAGTCCGCCGCCCTCGCGCCCCTGCCACGCTCGCCACTTCGCGGAAATAGCACATTTAATTGTGACTTGTAGCACCTCTCACACTAATTGCAAAACATTCCAGCGAGGAGCAAATGAAGAGGGGCAGAGAGAGACGGCTAGGGGGTTGGGGGTAGGGGGAGGTGCGTGTGAGTGAGGGACGGAACTCGACGGGTGTGAGGCGGTGGTTTCGAGAGGCTAGCGAGAAGTGTGGCACACAGTGCGGTTATGTGCTGCCACAGGCAGACTGCTGGTGACGGGGCTAAATAAAAACTGGCCTGCGAGCGACCGGAGCAGCAGCGGTATGAGAGGGAGACAACGACACTTCCACTGGGCGTGGTCACAGTCAGGGAGGGGGGTGCGGGGGGGTGGAGGTACAGAAAAAAAGAGGGGAACCACGGTCGGGGTAGGGGTAAAAAAAGAGGCGCGGACACAGACTCTTCATTCAGTGGCGCGGGAATGTGAGCTTGCGTATATATATTGCACAATAAATTACTCGCCCGGCGACAAAAGACACGGGTGATGAAAGCGCGGGGCCAAACAGTGGCATTAGCAGCGGACAGCGCGCACTGTTTGGCGGTCTCGTCCGTCGTCCTCACCCAGTGGCGTTTCGATTTCGGTGATTAAGCGTCCCGGCCGCAATGTGCAAACAGTTTCCCGAAAGTAATGGCGCCTCTGGCCTGGCGCTATTGGCCGCACTTAGTGACTGCCGCCGCTGCGAGTAACCTGTGATCGGCGTACCGTCACACAAAGGGAGACACCCTGCCGCGCTGCCGTATTTCAGCGTTCGAGAGGGCCGTCCGCCGCCTGTTCAGAACACACACACACCCGTCCAGTGCGGCCCGTCCACGCCAAATAAATAAATAAGTGCCTAATGCTGCAGTAGGTCCTGGAGCAATTGAAAATTACGGCGAAACCCCCCCCCCCCCCCTCTCTACTCGCCCTCCACGTTAGCGCACCGGTAAATTGTCCGCTGTCGATGAAATATACGGCATGATTGTCTGCTGAGGGCATCGGCTATTTAATTTACATCTCTGATGAGGACCGAAGCGCGCCATAACCCCTTCGCTATTCGCATCAGCGCGTTGGGTAGCTCTCTCTCTCTCTCTCTCTACGTCTCTCTTTCTCTCGCGCATTTTGTTTGCGGGAATGTCACGCGCGCACGGTAGAGCACAAATTTTGGGCGCACAATTGCGTTAAATTTATGACGAAAAATAGGAACAGTGCGATGATAAAAAAAATTGTGGGATAGGTAATAAAGTACATTACGGTACCGCTGAATTCGCAAAAAGAGGCGGAGCGGCATTTATATTTGTATGTGTGCGTGTGTGTGTGTGTGTGTGTGTGTGTGTACGTGTGTGAGTGAGTGAAAGACAGGCGGGCACGTTCGTTGGCGCGCTGCAACGCTGCGTGCTTGGATAACGAGATTACGTGACAAGGCTGCGTTCCTCGAAGCGAACTGCGAGCCCCTAGCGGGGTGACAGCGGTCATTAGCGCCCGGGAGAGAGAAAGAGAGAGAGAGAGAGAGAGAGAGAGAGAGAGCGCTTTTAAAAAATAGTTTTCTATCAAAATAATAACAAAGAAACAGCAGCTCGTTCCTCGCTGCCAGATGAGAACAAATAAACGAGATTCTTGCTTGCAAGCTGAGTAGACTCACTGCTGGGGGAAAGGGAGCTTGGAATTCAAAGTTCCGACGACGTCTGTGTTTCTAACTACGTCTACACTCGGACAAACACTGTGAAGCGCGTGGCAGACGGTACATCCCATTGTATCATGTACTAGAGTTTGTTCCCTTTCCATTCGCGTACGGTGCAAGCAAGGAAAGACTGCGTAAATGACTCTGTGCATATTAATGTCTTAAATCTCTGTACCTAGACTTTCGTCGGATAGTTGGCGTATTTTTTCCAGTGTCCTTTCATTCTCAGACTTTTCAGCATCTTTTAATGTTCTCCCATCGGTCTAAACAACTTTTGGCCATTCATGTCAGCGCTCTTTGTACTCGTACTTGGAGTAAACAGGGTGCAGAAGAAAGGTGTAACATGTGAAAAACATGTTTTAAAAAGAAAAAGAGGTTATCCTACAATGGTATGACGATTAAATGCTGTATGACCTGCTATTAAAGAGTTCGGCTAGTGCTATAACGGGCGAACAGTAAGTGTGGTGTCACCGCCAGACACCACACTTGCTAGGTGGTAGTTTAAATCGGCCGCGGTCCATTTAGTACATGTCGGACCCGCGTGTCGCCACTGTGTGATCGCAGACCGAGCGCCACCACAAGGCAGGTCTCGAGATACGATATAGCACTCGGCCCCAGTTGTACGACGACTTTGCTAGCGACTATACGGACGAAGCCTTTCTCTCATTTGCCGAGAGACAGTTAGAATAGCCTTCAGATAAGTCCATGGCTATGACCTAGCAAGGCGCCATTAGCCTTACATAGTTTGATAGTTATCGTATAAATGTCTCAAGAAGAACGTTGTAAACCAACAAAGAATAAAGTTAAGTATTCGAGGAGCTGCATACTTTTCTTATTAGAATCAATACTTATCCTGTTCCAGACTTCACGCCAGTCGGCGTGTGTGTACGCGTGCCTTTCTTTCGGCTACCCATCACTGTGGACTGGCTGCCTTAGCAGTCCACATCAGTAAGTTTCCTTTTGACGACGTTACTGCATTGTAAGTAGCGCGAAGTCGCTACGGGTATACAGGACGATTTTTTCTACTGTGTACAGACTGTGGACTGATCGATGAGAGGGTTCGGAAAAAAGATATAATGAACTTAGGTGCGTAAATGCATCATTTCCATGCTGTGGACCATTTCTTCACTCATAGTATGTTAATGAGACTGTGGTCTAATACACGCTGTACCATGCATGGCTCCCTCCTACGGGTTGGTAGTGTTCCTCATACGTCATGCCCTACAGCCCATTCCTGCCATAGTAATTGGTAATGTGTCCGATTCGCTTCTCCTGCTTACTCACTTGCAGTGGAGGTGATACAGCGTTGTACGCAATGATTCCGTACTCGCATCGAGATCTTGACGACGTGAAGTTTACTTATAGAAAGGAACATGACAACGGACGGCGGGCAGACAGTTTGTATCAGGAGACCTTTTCCCGTCGACAGCAACCACTGCATTCAATGTTTGCAACAATATAAAATGAAGGTGGAAAGGGAAAGAAAGGAAAGGAAAGGAGAGGGGAGGGATCACTGCAGTCAGCGAATGCCGGACATTTGCCACGCCGGACATTGTCCACGCCGGCATTTGCCACCCTTGCCCCTCCGCCAGGTAGCTTGGGCAGCGATCCCTCAGCTAAGGGACGCCCTTCCTCGTACTTCTGTTCGCTTTCAAACCGCCGTCTCCACATCTTACTCGATACAACCAGTACGTAAGGGACCTTCTTCTTCATAATGGCCGAATACAGAGCTTACTTTCCGAAATCGAAATATATATAACTTTATGGAAACGAAAGCAATACCGACGATTATGTCAGTATGTAATTAGTTCTGCCAAGAATAAATATAGATCCCTCTGTCGGTACGGCAGCTTCCTTTCACGTTTACTGATTGCGATAGAAACAGTCCATCGCCATGGGAGCAACAAGAAAGGAACGATGTAAAGAGAATGCAACTGTACGCTAATCATTTCTTTTTGATCGCTGCATTTGTGCCTACTTTAATTACTAGAACTGCATGCCCAGAAGACAATAAGAAAAGAGGAAATGCAGACCGCGGTGGCCGAGCGGTTCTAGGCGCTTCAGCCCGGAAACATGCGACTGATACGGTCGCTGGTTCGAATCCTCCCTCGGACATGTATGTATGTGATGTCCTTAGCTTAGCTGGGTTTAAGTAGTTCTAAGTTCTAGGGGACTGATGACCTCAGGTGTTAAGTCTCATAGTGCTCAGAGCCTTTTGAACCATTTTGTAAGAAGAAATGGGTATGTGAATTACCCTGGAACAAATAAGCCGTCGGTCACAAATATTAAGTCAAAATTGACCTGGTTTCGACGCTACTATGAGCGTCGTCTTCAGAATTAGACTAACTGTACTAAAACATATTAGGTATGTAGTACATTAATAAAATCAAAGTTTGTACAGTGTCGAAAAGATGCAGTACTTACAAGTCATACATTAAAAAAGATCTAAGCCGGAAAGGCGACGTCATGAACAGTTGTGAGATGGCGAGCCGCTAAGGGCTGCTCGTACGGTGAACAAGGGTTGCAACAAGACTTGTTTGAAAAGAAGAACGACATACTCCATATTAATTTACTCTGTAAAATCAGATATCCCTTGTGACGAAACATTAGTTAATAAAGTGTAGCGGGACAATGTTCAAAACATGACTGAAAATACGTTCACTAAATGGAGATAAGAACATCTATGAATCACAAGTCATCTAAAGTCGACGTACAATTTTAAAATGTTAGAAATGATGTAACACAATGCAATGCTTGTAACGTACGTTGTTTTCCTACGTGGTTTAGTTCTGGAGCTGGATGGGGAGACAAGGGACCCAACCCTTCGGAGCTGGTAAAATCGTGGTAAATGTCCGGCGTGACAAATGTCTGCACACCCTGCCAGCTGCATTGGGACGTTACACGAAATCGGCGGCGACGAGTGAAAATTTGTACTAGATCGGGATTCGAACCCGGAATCTCGTGCTTATTTGGGCAGGTGCAGTAACTACTGCGTCATCTGGCACACAGTGATATAGCAACTGCACTATCTCGGCTCGCCTCAAGTCCGATCCACATTCTCATCGAGCGCCACCAATCCGCAGCCCTTGTACACTTCCTCCATAATCGCTCTTCCTGGATTGCCACGGGAGGTTGGACGTATATTTTCATCCGCACTGGAGCAAGTTGATTCATTATCCACCTGGTCCTATTAAATTATATGAACGTGTGGTGTTCATATAGTTTGCAATTGTCTGGGAAAGTGCCGTTTTAGGAAACAGGAAATCATAAAGGCGTACCGGAAATGTTCGGACCCCAGACTTGGAGGAAATTGTGATTAACACTGTGGAAGACGACCGACGTGTCAACATCAGGCAGTTGGAGCGTCCGTGCAGGGCAAACCAGAGGACTGTGTGGGACATTCTCCATGACAATTGTTACTACGTTTATCACTTTCATCGAGTGTGCAAGGCTTTCTAGCGACAGGGTTTCCTCATCGGTACCAGCTTTGTCACCTGTTTCTTCAAGAGGCAACCACGCTTCCGGGATACGTGTCACCCATCCTGTGCACAGATGAGGCGACCTTTACGCGGAGTCGTGTCTTCAGCTTTCATAACAGTCATCTGTGGGACAGTATGCAGGACCCCGTGGAATGGTGTAAGCGAAAGAGCGGCCTGAGCTGGCGAGGCGAGCGCATCGCTGCCGTTGCGCGCTTCGCTTACTCGGCCGTTGAGAGCTCGTGAAGAGGTTTTCTGTGCTGTGGGCGCCGCGGATAGCAAATTGTCGTGCGTTGTTTTGACAACGCGTGCAAATTGTCGTGTTCCGCGCCTCGCAGCATGGGGAAGAAGGGTGCGCAGAGGAAACCTGCCGCTACGAAGGGTCCTTCGGTTGTGCAACTCACTGAGTATGCCGACCATGCAAGGAACTCCCGAGAAGACGAGTCGCGGCCTGTCCGCCGTTTGTACGTCAAGTGCAAAGGCGGGTGGACAGCGCTGTTCGACACCATCACGAACTGCGCTCGGAACGAGGTGGTCTACGAGACTGTCGATACAGACTCGCTGATCTGCGTTCGAGCCGCAAACGTGGCCGACCACAGGGCGATCAAGGTCGCAGTGGCCGACCACATCGTCGACGCGCCGCCGGCGCGTGAGAAGGCACCTTCCGTAGGAAGGATGAAGACGACTAAGGCGCTCCTCAGGGGGTTGCCTTGGTGCTGTGACGAGGCAGCGGTCCGGGAAGGGCTGCTGCGAGCCGGGTTTGGTAATGCAGCCGCAAGGTTGCACAACCGGACCAACAGGAAGAGGGCGCCGCTCTATGCCGTGACCGTGCAAACGGTCGACGGCGGGAGCGACATCCTCGACTTGCGGAAGTTGCTGGGCTTCCCGGTTACGACGCCTGCGACCGCGGCAGCAACGCTCTGCCGACTTGTGTCCGGTGTGGCGGCCCGCACGTCGCCAGTTGGCGCGGTTGTGCGGCTTTCTCTAGCCGCAACCGTGCCGGGGGCGGCGAAGCGGCCGCGGCCGCACCGACGCAGCAGCAGAAGAGAAGACGACGTCGGAAACGGCGTAGGGCGGAGAACAGCCCGGTGCAGCTGAGGGACGGCGCAGCAGCAGATCCACCTGCCAGGGGCGGGGAAGGCCGCTCGGAAACGGGCAGCCAGGACGCAGCTCGCCCTCCCGCGAAGAGATGTGACCTCGAGCTCAGCACCGCCGTGAAGGAGGCCACAGCAGCCCTCAAAGCCGTCATGGCGGCGGAGAGGGCTGCCTTCGCAGCCGCCGTGGCTGCAGAGAAGGAAGAGGCCTTGAGGCAACTGCGAGCAGTCTTCGTCCAAGGCCTCAGTGCAGTCGTACCTGCGAACACTCCTGCGACCTCGCAGAAGGACGTTCGCGCGCCTATCCCAGCGGTTGCCCCAGCAGCACCGCAGGTGAAAGGTGCAAAGAAGAAAACCGCCAGGGCAGTCTTCATCGCGCAAGCGTCGCCGCGCTGCCGCGCTGAACTTTTATGTTACAGGGAGTAACCACTGCGGCAGGCCCAGGAGACAACGAGGGAGCCCAGCCGCAGCACCGGACTGACCCAGCTAACGACCACGCAGTACATAGGTAACGTTGCACGGTACCTCACGCTAACCCCCCTCACCTTGCATGCTCTGTCGCAGCTAGCAAGCCGCTACTGCCCTTACTACCTGTCCTACTGTCGCAGAGGTTTTTTTCCCTTGGCGCTGGCCTTGGCACTTTTTTTCCTCTACCCTTACAACCGCTACCCTTCGATCGTTTTCGACCACTTCTATCTCCTGATGGACCATGTTAATGAGTAATCTTACCCAGACGCATGGATAACATCACAGCCTGCATCCTGTGACGCCTGATTCAAAAACTAACATGCATACGGAGGTGACAGTAGAACTTTTGTGTTGGTCACCACGTTGGTGCAGGCGTGGAGGGGCCCCATCCTTTGCGGTGTAAGCGAATTATCAGCACCGGTGCAACCGGAATGCGTGGGATGGGATAATTTGCGACCCCATTTTGGGACCAGCCTTTTCCCATGTCTGGCCGGAACTTTCGGTGTTTCTTGCGGGTTAGTTTGCTTCCCCTGTTGAAAGAAGTGCTTTTATGATTCGAAGGGTTATGTGGCTGTGTAGCCCACTTCGCCATTGACGTCCGGAAGCATCTCAATAGCATCTTTCCTGGTCTGTTGATCGGATTAGGGGTTCCAGGGGCATGGCCTGCTCATTCGCCGAAACTGAACCCGTTCGATTTCTGGTTATGGGCCGCCTCAAAAGTATCGTGTATGTAGATCCTATTTCAGATGTGAAGACATTGGAGCATCGTATTCATGCTGCTTTTGACACTGTTGATGCAGTCTGGCCGATGAGAACGTCTGAGACACAACATGTTACGGTGCGTACACGCATGCTTTGAGGCACATGGAAACCATTTTCATCACATACTGTAACTGTGGCGTATTAGATGATCGCACTCTGTGTAGTAATGTTGAACTGAATAAACAGTCTCTAGCAGGGAAGCCATGCATTTCGGAATATAAGTTCATTAGACCTTAACTGTCTCGTATCCTCTCATCGATCATTCTCTAGAGTTTGTACACGTTGGAAAAAATCACCTTGTGTAATCATCAACATGTATGCAAGGAATTAGTGTCGCATTCGTGTCGCTCCGAGGTGTGTACGGTAAATGCAGAAATGAGAACTATGGTAACATTACGAAATACCTCAAGCAGGAACAAAATGCTGATATTTTTTTGTTGGCTGCTGAAGGACAAACCATCGCACATTGAAGAATGTGTATTGGGGCAGCATGTCTGTCGGAAAACACCGTTTTGTAAAAACTGTGTCAGGGAGCGTGATAAAGCACGTTCCAATATCGTATATGTCTTAACGCACTTGTCTACTCAAGTGGGAAACAATCGAGCACCCGTCCTGTAGTAGTAATCTTTCCCTACGCCAATATCACTCCGTCCGACCCTCATGAAGGTTACTGGCGGCCGGTGATATGCTGCAGGTAGTGACGGAATTCTTCTCGCAGCAGGACACATTGCTTTACCAAACGCGTGTCTCGTACACTGGGCATCGATGGGATGACCGCCTCAGTGCTGGTGGCATTTACGCCTAATTGGCACACCGATTCTCGACTTTATGTGTTTCTAACAGAAAAATTTTTGAATACCCCTTATGCTTATGGTGTGTATTCACAGGTTAGGATATCACTTAGAAGCAACAGCTTCATTAATATAATTTACACACTTGGTCGATGTGTGGACACCAATTCGATGTAGAGGCCCAACGTGCAGTCATGATTGGTAACCGGTTGTAGTTTTGGCACTGCTTGGTTTGGAAGAAAGTCTTAAATACTTTTTTTGTTTTCCCAGATCTGACTGTCGTCCTGTTGAAAGAGTTGCGAAGATCGTTGTTGTTTCCTTCTGAAAACGTCCTACCATACTCTGCCCCTAGCGTACAACAGGAGTAATGTATTCCAACCAGATTCTTTCTGAAAATCGCTGACAACGAGAATATGTCACGGTGAATCAGCGACGACCGATACGAAATATCGTTGTTTCACTGCAGTGTAGCTTGTCAGCTGCTGGAAATGAATGTTGACAGTCGACACATGTCACATTGCGTTCCTACAGACGTCAAATTTAATGAAACTCTTCATGGAGGCCACAGAGCGTGGTTATCGCAAAATCAATGCTACCGAATAACGGCTCCGTAATGCCTTTCAATACGACATGTAAATTTTAGTAACTCACCTCACTGCTATTGGCTTGACTCAGTTGTTACATCTCATGAATGACGCCTTAATAGTTAAATTCACTGGCTATAGTAGTTTAGACAGAGAATATGTAAATGCAGATATTTGGAAGAACAACTGGGAAATATTCATGAAATAGTCCATAAAATTTTATTTAAATTTATGCTGTGCTTTTTCAACGTAAACATTGGCATCTCCATGCAAGCACAAACAGTGGAATGAAATGACATAAGGGATTTATAAAAGATAAAATAAATGCATGAAAGTTAAGGCAAAAGAAAAATATTTCATTCTCAGTTTAGAGAAAACATGTTACAATTTTTCGTCAAGTTGTCGCCCAACAGTTAATCATTCTTTTTGTGCTTGCTAGTTTTCACATTTTGTTACCTCCAACAGATGCATATTCTTTATTTGCTCCCTGTAGCTATTTTTCTCAAAATCTTAGTAATATCGTTCGAAGAACGAGGTACTATGACATGTTTGGTACCTCAGGAGGGAACCACATATACGTCTAGTACTTTTTGCTTACAAAAACCGAGATAGAAGATTTTATATTTTTATCTTGCGCGTATCGTTGAGAGAATGCTCAGTCCAAGTTTCCGACCTTCACAATCCTCGGTACAATTTTTTGTGGCCAAAATATCAGCAAGTTCTAGAACTTTTTACATGTTTTCGCCTACTGATGCAAAATTATGCAGCCTACTGAAAATTTTTCCATTAACAAACTGAAAAGACATTTAAAAGCCAAATTCGGTGCCGCCATTTAGCCGCAATCAGTTGTCAAGGTTTGTTCATTTTTACCAACTTGACTAAAATGTCAGCTCCGACGCCTGTAGCTCAAACACGACTACACCAAATGAAAAAGTCAAATTACCAGAGATGTAGAACATTAAATTTCGTGTTACAAAACACATAGTTTTTCAGTTTTAGTTACTATTAAGCGTTGATACGGATGAAATTCAAAGCAATTACATTTTGTTGGTTTTTGTAAGAAAATGTTCAAATGGGTGTGAAATCTTATGGGACTTAACTGCTGAGGTCATCAGTCCCTAAGCTTACACACTACTTAACCTAAATTATCCTAAGGGCAAACACACACACACATGCCCGAGGGAGGACTCGAACCTCCGCCGGGACCAGCCGCACAGTTCATGACTGCAGCGCCTTAGAGCGCTCGGCTAATCCCGCGCGGCAGTTTTTGTAAGTCAAAGTTCAAAAACTGGTTCAAATGGCTCTGAGCACTATGGGACTTAACATCTATGGTCATCAGTCCCCTAGAACTTAGAACTACTTAAACCTAAATAACCTAAGGACATCACACAACACCCAGTCATCACGAGGCAGAGAAAATCCCTGACCCCGCCGGGAATCGAACCCGTGAACCCGGGCGCGGGAAGCGAGAACGCTACCGCACGACCAAAAGTCAAAGTTATTCGTGTGTAGCGGTATTTATATATCTCCACCGTCTGCCATGTCGTATAGAGGCTGCCATCCCCTCCGGTCCTTTGGTATTGTTTCCACTGTTAGCCTCGCCCAGTCTTCCTGTGTTATGCGAGATACTCTGTATCGAAAGTATGTAAGCGGAGCAGAATAGGACTGTGGATCACACTAGCGAAGATATGAGCTGCATATGAGGAAATCCATTGAGGTAAGCGACTCAAAGTGCAGATTACTATTATGCAAAGACTGTGAATCAGTATTTGGAAAACGGCGAAGCTGGTCGTATGTTCACCTGCTACCGTCGTGAAAACTACGACAGGAGGTATGAGTCCCAGTGAAATTAACACTAAGCGCTAGATGGTTAAACGTCCACATTTTTGCTACCTTAGGTCGATGGTCGTCTCCAAAAACACCGTCATCGACGTGAACAGCGGCCCGAAACGTGCAGCGCGCTGTGGACGCTGGGTGGTGGGAGGAGTATTATGCTTTTGGGGACATTCTCCTACTCTTGCATGGGACCTGTGTTAGTAATCGAAAACACGCTGATAGCCGCGAACCAACTACAGCCCATCATGCATGATCTCTTCCCAGAAGGCGATGTCATCTTTCAGCAGTATAATTCTCCTCGTCTCAGAGCTGGAAACGTATTACCGTGGTTTGAAAAGCATTACAGTGAACTCACGTTGATGTCTCGTCGACAAAATTCAAGTGATGTAAATTCTAAGGAACCCATCTAAGTCGCTATCGAGCGCCATCATCGCCGGGTACGCAAATCAGTGGCCCGTTTGTAAGAGGTCCGAGCACATGTAATTTCGATGTATTGCTCACGCGCTGCCTGCGATAAGTAAGGCATAAGAGAATTTCCGACCAGAGAGCAGTGTTGACTGCAGTAGGAACTGTGTAGCTGTAGCAGTAAGTGGTTGCTAGCGAGCAGTCTGGTCTGATGTATCGTGTTGGCTGGGCCGGTCGTGGTGCAGCGATGCCGGAGCGTGAGCATTATTGTATAAGATAAAAAGCAGCCTCGCGCATATGTAGTATTGTTATCTCAAGTCCCATGTAAATGTTTTTAAAAATGTCCTAATAATAATCTTTCTCATAAAAAATAACTTTTAACAACCATTCATTTCAATTTAAAGAATTTACTAATTTCTCCAATCCAAGATCATCCCGATTATTGCAGAAGAAAAATCAGTTGTTTCCTTTCATAAATGACAAATCTATTGGCCAGCATTGCACAGGGCTGTGCCAAAGAATTTATTGAAAGAGCAGATATAGATGCGTTATCCGGCGACTTCATTGAGGTAAGGATTTTTCTTTTTTTATTCAGAATGATCTTTCATGGCCATGACACAGCACTGCTGACGTACAAAATTTACCAGGTTAAATTCACAGTCAGTTATTGAAAAGTTATAAGTGAGCGACAATTTAGTTGAGAGGTTAGTTACATTGTATTATTACCAGGTTACTGAATTTATTTTTTTGTTGGGACGTTACACTGAATGTGAACGACATAATTACAATATTTTACAGTTGAGAAGTTTAGGAATTTTTCTGTTTTGAGGTTACACTAAATGAGAATGAATTTTGTGGGGAGGTTACACGTTATTTCCTCGAATTACATGACCTGTGCGTAATCGTGTAATGCCACATACCTCCACAAAACTGTCTACAAGTTTTCGGGTCCTGATGAGCTGAATCAGTGATCTATTTCGTTCAAAGAAGCTATTAAGCAGGTGGTCACCTACTCTATAAGGTTGTTTGGAACATCAAATTAAATTTTGGAGCCATCTGTATGAAATAAGAAACCTGTTTCAGAAAGCACTTCCCATTCCAGATCACAGTTATATCCGATGGCTACCCAAGTGATGCTTCGCAAAGAGGAACAAAGTCTTCTGAAAGATCTCGCCATTTAAAGACACCCGATTCTTATCAGATATCATTTTTGGTGAAGATACAAATGCTGCAGTCACACAGGAGAAGTTCCTGGCAAATGAAAGCACGCAAGAATCGCTTGATTTTGAAACTCATGCACAAATTAAAGGAAGTAGGTATTCAAGTGTTACAGGCAGAAGAAGATGCGGATTCGTTAATTGTGGAAACAATTATTTCCCAAGTTTTTGAGTGTGATAGTGTGGCAATCGTGAGCAAGGACACTGACGGCTCCTAACGGGTCGAGGATACATCTTGTACTTCCATGAACCGGGAAGACTGGAACCATCAGGAGTGTGGTACTCCAGAATTCGCTTCAATTTAGACACAGCATTTGGCCTTTTCAACCACGAATTCACAGGATGTGGTACTACACCCTCTTTTTTATGGCCATGGAAAAGGGGAACTACGAAACCTTAAGGAGCAACAGCCACACCTCAAAGTGCAAGTTATAAATTTGCTGGGGAAGAAAACTGATCCATGCTAGTGAGTCCAGAAGGAAAAATTATCAGGCTTATTTCCCAGGACGATGACGAAAGCTGTGGCACCACTCGCTCCACTACAAAAAAGGATGGACAGCAGAATGTGGATGTCACAATTCTGAAGTTCTGCTTCACGTGAAAACACTGTTGTGGCTTACCTTGCGAGAACGCTCCAAATATTGAATTTTAAGAGAATGAAAATGATTCTGAAGATCTGTTCCACGTGAGGACGCTATGAAGTTGCCTCAATGGATGCTGAAGGTCGGATGCTGGACCAGGACCTGCCGCAGTCACCCAAACGACCTCGACTAATCTGAAATTTGATAAAATGTGACTCTCTGGTATTTAGATTGTGTTTTTAATATTGTTATGTCCATTTACTTGATCAGTTACACAAATTTTTCTATTACCCACGCGTAAATATATATTAGCCATTACTATGCACTTGGCTTTCATTTTAGCAACCCGCACTTACCAATTAAGGCATGAATAAAAATGAGTAAAAATAGATATGAGCGAAGAATAATAACTTGACGTACATAGAAAACACGTATGTGCTCATTAGAGAGCCATCTTCCCACTGGAAATTTCATTTCAATGTATAATTATGACTTACGAAGAAAATAACAAAATGGAATTACCTTCTGTTTCAAGCGTATAAACGCTTAAAAGTGCCTAAAACTGGAAAACTGGATGCTTTTTTAACATGAAATTTCAAACGTTACAACTTTGATAACTTGACATTTTTCATTTGAAGTAGCCGTTACTATAATGGAGCCCAATTTTTTTTCAAGTTGGTAAAAATCAACGAAACTTGACAACTGATTGCCGCCAAACAGCTGAACCAATTCTGACATGCAAGTAGGTTATTCCAAGCAAAATTTAATGCTCTTTCATTTTGGAACTAGAAAAATTTTCAGTAGGATACATAATTTCCGAGTAACAGGAGAAAACCTGAGAAAAGTGCCAAAATTTCGTGTGGCTAAAGTCACAAAAATTAGTCCGGAGTGTTTTGGAGGGCGATAACTTGGATTCAACATGCTCTCAACTTGTAACGCCGGAAATGCATATCCTCCCACTTCCATCTATTGTATTATATTTTTTTCCTTGTTTTGTTACCTCAAGATATGACATTTCTGTGTCTTTGTATATTGTAATTGTTTTACTATTTGTATATATATGCATTTATGTCGAGGTATAATTGGTTTGTTTTGTGAATATTATTTGTATTTATACGCTGGGTCTGGCCTAAGGAAAACTATGCTATCGAACGAATACATCGATAGGATCTTTGGTAGTGTTAACTCTGCCGCACGGAGCGCGGGCAGAGGGAGTCTGGCTGGAGTACTACAGTGGAGCAGGTGTGTTGTGTGACGCTCCCGCGAGTTGCCGCGCTTTCGGGGTTTGGCAGCATGTAATTGCGCTCGAATTGCTGTGGTAGTTTCGGACATGGTGTCGCGGACGGGAAGCGTTAGCTGGCACACATCAAGAGCCCGTTTCGGCTGGAGACTGTGTCGAGAAGAAGGCGTGCCAACATCCAGCTTCTGCAACAGAGACGGCCGACAATGAGTGACTGTCGCCACCTCCACGATCGACAGCTTCAAACCTTCAATCAACCAACAAGGAAGACTGGAAGCACGTAAAGTTTTAGAACTGAATGGCAGACCTCAGCTTTTAAAATTGTTGCATCACAAAATTACAGCAACTTAGCACGAACCTTTGTTGCTCATTGTCCCAATTGCATTACCAAGCAGGGTCCTTCCTTTTCCGAAATGAACCCGAGTTTCGTTGAAATTCAGACGCCAGCATTAAAGTAATATCATTCCATTTCACTGCTTTAATTTTAAAGTTCAGTTAAGGTATTCATAGCTGGCTACAATATTTAGATTATACAAGCACAAATTAAGAGTGCGAGTTTTGTTAGCATATTTTAGCTTACCTGTGACTCCAGCTCAGCTTGGTACGTACTAAATTTTACTATTGCTAATTGTTCAGCATCATTTAGTTCAAGTTCAAAATTAAATCTCTTATTTCTAAATTGCGTAGATTCAAGTAGCTTTTGAAATCATTGTCGAGGTAGCCCAAGACTAACCGTATTTTACTGAATTTCGATGTGCTTCAGAAACAAAGCTCACTATTAATTTCAGTCACTAAATTAACTTTCAATTTTCCGGTTTTATTGATTCTTTTGCTAAATAAAGTCAGAGTGTAGCGAAAGTTATTACTTCTGACAAACTTTCAGTTTTCAAACCACACGTGTCAACCTTCAGTTGCCACGCGTCTAGTGCTAGTTATATGTGTAATAACCCTTCTTTTTCAGTTACTATAGTAATTGTCCATAGGACTGGCGACCGTAATTTCCCCCAATCTCAAAAATCTAATTACCGCTAGTTAATTGTTAACGTAACGGCCGCACATTTACTTCCTTTATTAATTTTACCCTTTTCTCAAAATTAATTTCCACCCATTTCATTTGCATTTTTCCTTTCTTTTAGATGTAACCCTTTCCTCCCTCTTTACCGACAGATTTACTTCGGTGACGATTGCTTTTCCCGAATTTCCATTAGGTGCACGCGGTTTAATTTTTCACTGTCATTAAGGTCGATAAGTGAGGGGGAGGTTACAAACTATGTTCAAAATAAAAAAAAATCTTCTACATCATTTTTTGCAAGAAAATCGGCTTTTCTGCGACGCCGTTACTTGAAAATTGCTGGCCATTGAAACTGCGACTCCACGAAGATGACGTGCTACAGACGAAAAATTTAACCGACAGGAAGAAGATGCTGTGACATGCAAATGATTCGATTTTCAGAGCATTCACACAAGGTTGGCGCCGGTGGCGACACCTACAACGTGCTGACATGAGGAAAGTTTCCATCCGATTTCTCATACACAAACAGCAGTTGACCGGAGTTGCCTGGTGAAACGTTGTTGTGATGCCTCGTGTAAGGAGGAGAAATGCGTATCATCACGTTTCCGACTTTGATAAAGGTCGGATTGTAGCTATCACGATTGCGGTTTATCGTATCACGACATCGCTGCTCGCGTTGGTCGGGATCCAATGACTGTTAGCAGAATATGGAATCGGTGGGTTCAGGAGGATAATACGGAACACCGTGCTGGATCCCAACGAACTCGTATCACTAGCAGTCGAAATGACAGGCATATTATCTGCATGTCTGTAACGGATCGTGCAGCCACGTCTCGATCCCTGAGTCGATGGGGACGTTTGCAAAACAATCATATGCACGAACAGTTCGACGACGTTTGCAGCAGCATGGACTATCAACAAGGAGACCATGGCTGCGGTTACCCTTGACGCTGCATCACAGAAAGGAGCGCCTGCGAAGGTGTACTCAGCAACTAATCTGGGTGCACGAATGGCAAGACGTCTTTTTTTGGATGAATCCAGGTTCTGTTTACAGCATCCTGAGGGTCGCATCCGTGTTTGGCGACATCGCGGTGAACGAACATTGGAAGCGAGTATTCGTCATCGACATACTGGCGGATCATCCGGTGTGATTGTATGGGGTGCCATTGGTTACACGTCTCGGTCACCTCTTGTTCGCATTGACGGCACTTTGAACAGTGAACGTTACATTTCAGATGTGTTACGACCCGTGGCTCTACCCTTCATTCAAACCCTGCGAAACCGTACATTTCAGCAGGATAATGCACGACCTCATGTTGTAGGTCATGTACGGGCCTTTCTGGATACAGAAATGTTCGACTGCTGCCCTGGCCAGCACGTTCTCCAGATCTCTCATCAATTGAAAACTTCTGGTCAATATTGGCCGAGCAACTGGCTCATCACAATATGCCAGTCACTACTCTTGATGAACTGTGGTATCGTGTTGAAGCTGTATGGGCAGCTGTACCTGTACACGCCATCCAAGCTCTGGCTCAATGCCCAGGCGTATCAAGGCCGTTATTACGGCCAGAGGTCGTTGTTCTGGGTACTGATTTCACAGGATCTACGCACCCAAATTGCGTGAAAATTTAATCATATATCAATTCTAGTATAATACATTTGTCCAATGAATACCCGTTTAACATGTGCACTTCTTCTTGGTGTAGCAATTTTATTGGCCAGTAGTGTATAAGCAGAGTCGCTGCCAGACGCAGCGTCAAATAACAGGCATCAGCGTAGAAACGCCCTCAATGGGTTTCCACACTCCGCCGCTGCTGAAGACTTACGTCAGAGAAGAGTATCGCTCAGCCCACCTTCCAATTATCGCCGAAGACGACAGCATCGTCTGACTACAGAACAGGACAGTGCGATAGCTGAATTACACAGAAGTATGTAGCAATGTTTATAGTCAATCGAGCATTGCGGGAAATGATTTTTATTCTGTACTGTATCAAGTTTTCAGTTACAGTAACACATGAACATAAAGACAGTTGTGTGGATATGGATCGTGTCAAAAGTAAAGATTTCATGTTGTTGAAAGTATAAAGTGTGTAACCTCCCACTCACTTATCGACCTTAATGACAGTGAAAAATTAAACCGCGTGTACCTAATGGAAATTTGGGAAAAGCAATCGTCACCGAAGTTAATTTGTCGGTAAAGAGGGAGGAAAGGGTTACATCTAAATGAAAGGAAAAATGCAAATGAAACTGGTGGAAATTAATTTTGAAAAGGGGTAAAGTTAATGAAGAAAGTAAATGTGCGGCCGTTACGTTAACAATTAACTAGCGGTAATTAAATATTTGAGATTTGGGGGAAATCACGGTCGCCAGTCCTAAGGACAATTACTATAGTAACTGAAAAAGAAAGGTTATTACACATATAATTAGCACTAGAAGCGTGGCAACTGAAGGTTGACACGTGTAGTGTGAAAACTGAAAGTTTGTCAGAAGTAATAAATTTCGCTACACTCTGACTTAATTTAGCAAAAGAATTAATAAAACCGGAAAACTGAAAGTCAATTTAGTGACTAAAGTTAATAGTGAGCTTTCTTTCCGAAGCACATCGAAATCCAGTAAAATACGGTTAGTCTTGGACTACCTCAACAATCATTTCAAAAGCAACTTGACTCTACGCAATTTAGAAACAAGAGATTTAACTTTGAATTTGAATTAAATGATTCTGAACGATTAACAATAGTAAAATTTAGTACGTACCAAGCTGAGCTGCAGTCACAGGTAAGCTAAAATATGCTAACAAAACTCGCACTCTTAATTTGTGCTCATGTAACCTAAATATTGTAGCCAGCTATGAATACTTTAACTGAACTTTGAAATTAAAGCAGTGAAATCTAATTATATTATTTTAATGCTGGCGTTTGAATTTCAACGACACTCGGGTTCATTTCGGAAAAGAAGGGACCCTGCTTGGCAATGCAATTGGGACAATGAGCAACAAAGGTTCATGCTAAGTTGCTGTAATTTTGCGAGACAAATGGAACTATTTGGAAAGCTGAGGTCTGCCATACAGTTCTGAAACTTTACGTGCTTTTAGTCTTCCTTGTTGGTTGATTGAAGGTTTGAAGCCGTCGATCGAGGAGGTGGCGACAGTCACCCATTGTCGGCCGTCGCTGTTGCAGAAGCTGGATGTTGGCGCGCCTTCTTCTCAACACGGCCACCAGACGAAACGGGCTCTTGATGTGCGCCAACTAATGCTTCCCGTCCGCGACACCATGTCAGAAACTATCATCGCAAGTCGAGCGCAATTACATGCTGCCAAACCCCGAAAGCGCGGGAACTCGCGGGAGCTACACACAACACACCTGCTCCACTCGCTACTCCAGCTGGACTCTCTCTGCGCTGCCCGCACTCCACGCGGCAGAGTTAACACTACCAAAGATCCTAAACACTTGGGTTCTCCACACGACCTATCGATGTATTCGTTCGATAGCCTAGTTTTCCCTAGGCCAGACCCAGTGTATAAATACAAATAATATTCACAAAACAAACCAATTATAAATCGACATAAATGTATAAATATATACAAATAGTAAAACAATTACAATATATAAAGACACAGAAATGTCAAATCTTCGGGTAACAAAATAAGGAAAAATCTATAGTACAATAGATGGAAATAGAAGGATATGCGTTTCCGGCGTTACACGTGCCCCACATTGTCTGAGGATGTTCGTGAAACGTAAGCAGACTCAGAAAATGTCCCATAAAAGAAACAGCGGAAATGCATATGCTCAAAACATCAACAAAATTTAGCATTCGTCTAATTAACCATAAATCAATTTTTAGACCATAATAATTGATTGGAGACACTCCTAATCTTATTCCACTCTGTCATCTTGCACAAAATAAAACAGGTTGTTAACACATTAAAATCGTACAAAACATAGAAATGGTTTAGATATTCCAAAATCATTAAAATTCCTAACAGTATCAAGAAATGTACTACCATTTACAAAATCAGAGTACATGGTCATAAAAAACAGGTATATCAAAATACGCAAATTAATAATTAATTGCATAGAATACACATTTTATATAACCTTTTCATAATTAATAGTCTCTTCATGAGAGTCCACTTAATACTAAACAAGAAAATAATATACAGCAGATCGACAAAAACATAAATATTGACAACAGAATTCTTTCACATCAGCTGTCCGGGAAGAAAAACAACTCCGCCTTCCGTACCCGCAAGTACAAAGAATGCTGACAGCGGCACAAGAGCCGACAGCGGCTCCGCCTCGCCAGTATTGTTGCGCCCGCCTGTGCGGCACGCTTGATATCACTCGCCTGTGTAACGGCATTTCCAGAACGTCCGTTTCACTGAATTCTTTCGGAAAAACTCACTCCCGAGTAATCTCAAGGAGTCTATTAACACTATCACAGTGGATAACTCAACACTGTCCATCATCACACGCATGTACTAGCCTGAAATTAAAACAGCGTCTAAGTACATCGGCAATGACCAGTGAAACACACATTCATGAAATCTTACAGCTAGTTACAAAATCATATTTACATTGCTTCATCTACTGTGACTCAGCTGAAAACTTAAACTAGCAGCTTGGATTTTTCAATTGACAAATAAACACTCTCTCTTAAATCATTTAGTAAAATTAATTACTAATTAATTACAACTTCTTTAATGTCCTCTTGGTCAGGAAAAAGCGTGGCAATCTAGCAAATCGTTTAAATCTTACACTCTATATTTACATACTGTACAAATTACCCATTCTGTGATGTTAATCAACCATACGTTGGTACAATTTCAAGTGTACAATGTTCCGTATACCTAATAGTTTTCCAGATCTTGGATACTCTAAGCAATAAGCATTTGTGTGAGGTATACCAATGACTTTATATGGTCCATTATAAACAAACTTAAATTTCGAGATTTCATTGTCTATCTCGCTCGATTTCTGATGAGCTTTTACAAGTACTAAGTCTCCGGTTGCAAACTTAGCAAAACGCGCTTTAGCGTCATGACGACGTATGCGAGCATCGGCTTTTAGCTTCATTACTTCTCGTAAACGATCTTTTTTCACACCAATACTAATGTCAATCCGTGGAGGGAATTTGATTATCTCTTCCAATTCACTTTCTACACTTTTTTCACTGCCGAGATTCGTCACATTACAGTAGTTCAAATTCGTACCTACGTCAATACCATCCGGCCAGTCAACAATGTGTATAGGCTGGTATTGCCTATGCACACCGTCTCCTGCCTTGTCAAAACTAACTACTATTGTTTTATTTTGTGACATAATGTCAAAGTTTTGCTTTCGCAAATTATCACTGTACGGTACTTTAATAGCCAATCCAACCTGATAATTACTTCCGTAGTTAAGTCTGGCACGGCGACAAACTCTTGTTCAAATCGTGCCCCACAAATCTCGAAGTTGACAAAAATCTGTTTCGTGACCGGTTTACTGGCCTTCCCAGTAGCATCGATAATTTTCACTCCTGTTACTGGCATAACTACGATGCCGGGTCTGTCTTTCAGTAACTCAAATATTTTCCCAGATACAGCACTCAATTCTGCACCGGTGTCAATCAACACGTTTGGTTGTAGGTCGTGCATATTAACAGACACTATTACCTGTCTACACTTGTCGTCGACTGTTTCATTATTTTCCCACAGTAAATCCTCGTCTATATCCAGGTCATTCCAGAAAAAACCATCCGGCTTTGATCCTAAATTCGGCTGATCTGGCGGCTTTTTCAGCCTCTGTTCACATACAGTTTTAATTTCAACACGTTTGTCCTGAGGCTTAGTCTGTAGCTTCGCCTCCAATACCGAAACCTTTTCCTGTAACTCGTTAACTAGTGAGTGTTGCTTTGCTATCAATTCACTAATTGTCTCCTTTGTTGATTCCTCTTTGGCCAGATTGATCTCATCTGCCAATCTACCTGGAGGAATGTGCCCAGTAGCATCTAAAATTACTTCCTCTGGATCTGCGCAACCCACACTGCTACCGTCTGACCGCATAACGTCAGCTCTAACCTCATACACGCTGTAATCTACGTGCTTTTCTACCAATCGTGTCCAACTATCAGTAAAATTTTCGTAATCTTTCTCCTTAATCCTGTCGCAATGTTTAAACTGGATGTTCGCGTCGGATGGGTCGGCTACTTCTACCACTACAACTTTCGGTAAAGTCTGCCGGTTAGGGCCAGAACTTTCCGTCACTACTTCAACATTCAACTCCTGCGGGACGAAACACGACGCATCTTGCTCGTGCTCCCCCTTAACATCAACTATTTCTAGTAAAGTCTGCCGGTTAGGGCCAGAACTTTCTATCACTTCACAATCACTATCTTCCTGCGGGACGAGACGCGGCAAATCCTGCCCGCGCTCCCCAAAACCCCTTCTCCCGTACAGGACCCTATAATCTCTTAGTTCGTCGTATTAGCGACTGAACTGGCTTAACCAGACCTCATCCCTCTCTTCATCCCCTCGCTCGATGACGGACGTTTTATCCGACATCTGATCTTCTTTCAACACTTGCGAATCATTCTTAAACTCAATCTCCAGTTCCACTGTGGGTGTTACAGCTGCCACTTTACAATCGATTTCCGGAACACTACTTAAATTGTTCTCACTGACAGTGAATGTATTTTCTACTGCCGTGTCTACAGCTGATCTACTACTTGTGGGCGCACTCCTTTCTCCTAACACTGGCACACACTCCCGCCGTTGATTATTCCACATGGAATTTTCATAACGACAACACCTGGGTTTTCTCCTGTTATTGGGCCTCCAAAATTTCTCCACGCCCGGTCGGCCCCTCACGGGTGCGGCTAATGGTTTCCCTGTCTCGTCCCAGCAGATACGCTCCCCGGATGCTGCTGAGGCGGCTGATCACACCCTCTGGCGTTATTACTATTCTGCGAACCCCGTATCACGCTAGTATGATACTGGTTTCCGTCATTCCTGTTATTATTTGCATTGTACCGATTGTTGTTACGGCCCGAACCACTATTGTTATTGCTGCCATAATTGCGGTATGCATTATTCCCACAGTTATCGTTGTAGTGGTTGCTGTGGTACCCGTTGTTGTTACCAAGGCCTCTACCACTGTCGCGATTATTGCGCCAATAGTCCTTGTCCTCAACTCTTTCCAGGAAATCATTGATTGTCCTGTAATTGCTTCCTACGTAGCGTTTTGTATCATCTGGAAGCTTCTTGTAGAGTTCCCAGACTATTTCATATTCCGTGCGGCGATCACGCAAATATTCCAACTTGCGGATCCAGCCCTCACAAAACTCCTTCATCCAGCCGCGCGAATTCGAATCTAAAGGCCTCGATACGACAAATTCGCGCCAGACACTTTGCTGTTTTTGCTCTGACCAGTATTCAGCCAGAAACAAATTCTTAAACTCGTCAAAAGTCAGGTTCGTAATGTTGAGGTTTAAGCCACAACGCTTGGCATCACCAGCCAACACATCATTAACCGCATTAATTTTTCTCTCATTAGTCCATGATCTGGGTAAAACTCTTTCACAATTTTTAATGAAATCCGTCGGGTGTATACCGCCTTTTTTCAAGGGGTCGAACCGCTCCTCTTTCGTCAACAACTCCGAACTATGTGCACAGATTGGCACATAGCTCTGTTTTTCGTCAAGTTTCCTTTCTAATTCCGACACCCTCGTAATCACTTGGCAAGTGGTTGTCGCAAGCGTTTCCACTTCCCTCTTTTTCTCTTCGCAGGTATTAGCCTGCTTCGTCACTTTGGTATCTACTTCGGATACTAAAGCCTTTAAAGTTTCCACCTTCTGTTGATCCTCTTTTCTCACTAATTGAATTTGTTCCGTCACCTTATTCTCGATGATCGGAGCAACTGCGTCTCCTACACTTTTCTCGATTCTGCTAATTTCGGAATCAAAACGAGTATTTATGCTCGCAATTTCCGCCTGAACGCCTATCATTTCCTGTTTAAGATTACCGATTTCGGTATTAATCACGACAATATCGTCTTTGATTTTATCAACTTTTGTGTTAACAACTTCAACATTGTTGTTAACAACATTAATAGCTTTGTTCTGATTGACTAGCATTCGTTAAATTTTTTCAGACTGAGCTACTTGCTTGGAAGCCTGAGCTTCTTGCTTGGCAGCCTGAGCTTCTTGCCTGGCAGCCTGAGCTTCTTGCTTGGCAGCCTGAGCTTCTTGCTTAGCAGCCTGATCTTCTTGCTTGGCAGACAGAGCTTTAATTTCTGCCGATTGACTCTTGATTTCGTTAATCAAAACATTCAATAAATCAGTTAAATTCCCGGAAACTACCGGTTTTACTTCCGCAGCGGCTTCCTCTTTAATTATCCCCCCGTATTCGTCATCAAGGGATTCAGATTTGATTTTCACTTCCGATTCCGAAACATTTTCTAAAGTTTGGAATTCCATTTCTGCTCTTTGTTGCGTTTCGGCGGTCGCGTCTTTCATGCTAGCCGCCTGCCCCTGAACAATGGGTACCGCGGTGCGCGTTTCCCACTGTTCGACCGATTGTTCCGTATCCAAGTCTACCAAATTTTGGCAATTGTTGCCTTCACTCATTTTAATAATTTTCAATATAAATGCCAAATCCCAAATATAATTAGGATTACTCCCACTACTTATTCTCGCTGACGTAACGTCCTGTACGTAACCACGTGTAACCTCCCCCTCACTTATCGACCTTAATGACAGTGAAAAATTAAACCGCGTGTACCTAATGAAAATTTGGGAAAAGCAATCGTCACCGAAGTTAATCTGTCGGTAAAGAGGGAGGAAAGGGTTACATCTAGATAAAAGGAAAAATGCAAATGAAACTGGTGGAAATTAATTTTGGAAAGGGGTAAAGTTAAAGAAGAAAGTAAATGTGCGGCCGTTACGTTAACAATTAACTAGCGGTAATTAGATATTTGAGATTAGGGGGAAATTACGGTCGCCAGTCCTAAGGACAATTACTATAGTAACTGAAAAAGAAAGGTTATTACACATATAATTAGCACTAGAAGCGTGGCAACTGAAGGTTGACACGCGTAGTGTCAAAACCGAAAGTTTGTCAGAAGTAATAACTTTCGCTGCACTCTGACTTAATTTAGCAAAAGAATTAATAAAACCAGAAAACTGAAAGTTAATTTAGTGACTGAAATTAATAAGAAGCTATCTTTCTTAAGCACATCGAAATTCAGTAAAATACGGTTAGTCTTGGACTACCTCAACAATCATTTCAAAAGCAACTTGACTTTGAATATGAATTAAATGATTCTGAACAGTTAACAATAGTAAAATTTTGTATGTACCAAGCTGGGCTGCAGTCACAGGTAAGCTAAAATATGCTAACAAAACTCGCACTCTTAATTTGTGCTTGTGTAATCTAAATATTGTAGCCAGCTATGAATACTTTAACTGAACTTTGAAATTAAGGCAGTGAAATTGAATGATGCTGGCGTTTGAATTTCAACGACACTCGGGTTCATTCCGGAAAAGGAAGGGACCCTGCTTGGTAATGCAATTGGGACAATGAGCAACAAAAGTTCATGCTAATTTGCTGTAATTTTGCGAGGCAAATGGAACAGTTTGAAAAGCTGAGGTCTGCCATACAGTTCTGAAACTTTACGTGCTTTTAGTGTTCCTTGTTGGTTGATTGAAGGTTTGAAGTCGTCGATCGAGGAGGTGGCGACAGTCACTCATTGTCGGCCGTCACTGTTGCAGAAGCTGGATGTTGGTGCGCCTTCTTCTCGACACGGTCACCAGACGAAACGGGCTCTTGATGTGCGCCAGCTAATGTTTCCCGTCCGCGACACCATGTCAGAAACTATCATCGCAAGTCGAGCGCAATTACATGCTGCCAAACCCCGAAAGCGCGGCAACTCGCGGGAGCTACACACAACACACCTGCTCCACTCGCTACTCCAGCCGGACTCTCTCTGCGCTGCCCGCACTCCACGCGGCAGAGTTAACACTACCAAAGATCCTAAACACTTGGGTTCTCCACACGACCTATCGATGTATTCGTTCGATAGTATAGTTTTCCCTAGGCCAGACCCAGCGTATAAATACAAATAATCTTTACACAACAAATCAATTATACATCGACATAAATGCATAAATATATATATACAAATAGTTAAACAATTACAATATATAAAGAGACAGAAATGTCATATCTTGAGGTAACAAAATAAAGAAAAAATAATAGTACAATAGATGGAAATAGGAGGATATGCATTTCCGGCGTTACAAGTGATCTAATATTTTGTGTGTGTTGTTTTATCCACGCGGGCTTCTCCGGAGGTAGATATACACATATAATAATAATAAAAGATTTGCATCACCTCCGTTCTGAGAGTTCCGGAACCTGTGCAGAAAATTGGAACACAGATAATCATAAACATTATTTTCGTCCTTTTTACTGCTCATGGAAACCACACATTGCATGTTGTACCAACATACAGCAAGACTTCAAAGCTGGTTGTCCAGATTGCTGCACACACCTGTACTTCTAATACCCAGAAGCAACGTCCTCTTGCACTGATGCGTGCCTGTATTCGACATGGCATACTATACACAATTTCATCGAGGCACTATTGGTCGAGATTGTCCCACTACTCAACGGCGATTCGGCGTAGATCCCTCAGAGTGATTCGTGGGTTACGTCATAAAGAGCCCTTTACAATCCATCCCAGGCATGTTTGATAGGGTTCATGTCTGGGGAACATCCTGGCCGCTCTAGTCGAGCGATGTCGTTATCCTGAAGGAAGTCATTCACAAGATGTGCCCGTTTGGGGCGTGAATTGTCGTCCATGAATGCCTCGACAATATGTTGCCAATATAGTTGCACTGTCTGTGGGAGGATGGCATCCACGTATCGTACAGCCGTTACGTCGCCTCTCATGACCACCTGCGGCGTACGTCGGCCCCACGCAATCCTACCCCAAAACATCAGTGAACCTCCACCTTGCTGCACTCACTGGACAGTGCGTCTAAGGCGTTCAGCCTGACCGAGTTGCCTCCAAACACATCTCAGACGATTGTTTTATAGAAGGCATAACTGACACTCATCGATGAAGAGAACGTGATGCCAATCCTGAGTGATCCATTCGGCATGTTGTTGGGCCTATCTGTACCACCCTGCATGGTGCCGTGATTGCAAAGATGGACTTTGACATGAACGTCGGGAGTGAAGTTTCGCATCATGAAGCCTATTGCGCACTGTTTTCGTCGTAACACGACGTTCAGTGGCTGCAAGAAAAGCATTATTCAACATGGTGCAATTGCTTTCAGGGTTTCTCTGACCCATAATCCGTAGGTAGCGGTCGGTCATCCACTGCTGTAGTAGCCCTTGGGAGGACTGAGCGACGCATGTCATCGACAGTTCCTGTCTCTCTGTATCTCCTCCATGTCCAAACAACATCGCTTGGGTTCACTCCGAGACGCCTGGACACTTCCCTTGTTGAAAGCCCTTCCTGGCACAAAGTAACAATGCGGCCGCGATCGAACCACGGTATTGACCGTCTTCCTGGTGGAATGACTGGAACTGATCGGCTATCGGACCCCCTCTGTCTAAGAGGCGCTGCTCATGCATGGTTGTTTACATCTTCGGGCGTGTTTAGTGACATTTCTGAATAGTCAAAGGGACTGTGTCTGTGATACAATATCCACAGTCAATGTCTATCTTCAGGAATTCTGGGAACCAGGGTGATGCAAAACTTTTTTTTTATGTGTGTATAAGAACTCGCTGCAGTCATCCTTTCAACCGGCACAACAAATTTGTCTTCCATTATACGAATGAAAAATTTACTGTACGTGAACCTATGTCCAAAGAACTCCTTCTTCAGCTTTTGGGTTGTTGCATGACTTGTAGGCCCAATGATTTCTTTTGAAACGTCTTCGTTGCATTGTCTTTGACCCAGTTACTCCACTGTACCATTCTCCAGAGGCACACTTCCATGGCTTCCCAGCGTTTCGTAGTTGTGTGGACTTGTGTCCAGCTGTCACACCCTACAGCAGCACACTGCAAAAGGAATTCATGACTTATACTTATTTTCCTTTCTATATAAGTGACTGACACACTAGTTCTACATCTACATCTACCTGATTACTCTACCAATCACAATAAAGTGCCTGGAAGTGGGTTCGATGAACCACCTTCAAACTGTCTCTATACCGTTCCACTCTTGAACGGCGCGCGGGCAAAAGGGGAACTTAAATTTTTCTGTGCGAGTTTTTTACGCTGCTTCTGCAACAGTGATCTGACCCGTTTTGTGTACCATGGGGGATCAGTATTATCACTTAATAATTTATGTGGTATATATGTCTCAACTGCTGTCGATACTATCTCTTTGAAATCATTCCACAACATCTCTACGCTTACATGATCAAAGGCTGGCCGCTGTGCCCGAGCGGATCTAGGTGCTTTAGTCTGGAACCACGTGACCACTACGGTCGCAGGTTCGAATTCTGCCTCGGGCATGGATGTGTGTGTTGTCTTTAGGTCAGTTAGGGTTAAGTAGTTCTAATTTCTAGGGAACTGATGACCTCAGGTGCTAAGTCCCTCAGTACTCAGAGCCATTTGAACCATTTTTGAACCTGAACAGGTCGGAAGGAGTGCAAACTCTCTCTTGAAGAGACGAAAGAACATTTTTACCACCTTTTTGAAACAGATATACTTTGCGTTTCTTTTTGTTGGTTGTAGGAGTTACGGTATCCAGCCTAGCAGACACTGCCTTGTGGTCGCTAATCCCAGTATTCATCAGGATACTATCTGTCCAGGATTATTTGTTGCTAAGATGTCATGTACGCTTTCGCAACCGTTAACGCTTAGAGTGGGCTCATGAATTAATTGTTCAAAATCATTTTCTGAGAAATTATTCAGTACAATTTTGGATGACTATTTATGCTTGCCGCCGTCTTTAAACGTATAATTTTTCCAGCGTATCGAGTGTAGATTAAAGTCACCACCGACTATAATTCTGTGGTTCCCTGAGACTCTCCAATCTAAAAAGAAAAAAAAACCATAGTCCTTTTCACACAGCCCCCGCTACACGTGTAGCCACTTCCTGTGTGTAGCGGACTCCTGACCTATTAAGCGGAACCCAAAAACCCACCACCCGATGGCACAAGTCAAAGAATCTGCAGCAAACACGGTCACAGAATCGCCTGAGCCTCTGACTCAGACCCTCCACTTGGCTCTGTACCAAAGGACCACAGTCGGTTTTATCCACGATGCTGCAGATGGTGAGCTCTGCCTTAATCTCGCAAGCAAGACTGGCAGTCTACGTCATTGTTACCTACATGAGCCACCACCTGCAGTTGGCTGCACCCTGTACTGTTCATGGCATCTGGAAGCAGCCTTTTCACATCCAGAATGACTCCCCCCAGTATGTACACTGAGTGCACACTGGCTTCCTTGCCCTCCTTGGCAGCCATGTTCCTAAGGGCCCCCAATACGTGCCTAACGTTGGAGCTCGAAACTACCAGCAAACCAACCCTCTGTGAACGTCCAAACCTTGTGGGCCTAGAAGCTTCCTCTGTAACAGGGTGGACGACTGCATTCAGCTCAGGGACATCGTCAGCCACAGATAATACCTGGGATCTGTTCGTCAAATGAACTCGAGAGGCCCTACGATCGGCTCCTCAGAAATGTTTTCGCTACCTGCCAGACTTTGGAATGATCTCCCACTCGACCACGGGTGAGGGGTCAACCTCAGTGCAGGCAGTACCTGGAGCGGCCACAGCAGTGGACCTATCAGGGGACATGTGAGACATGCTGGGCGTCCCTCGCATCGCCGCATCCGACCCCCCACAGTGATGCCCCTCGGCAGCAGCCTCAAGCTGTGTAACAAAAGTCAATGCAGCCTGGAGCTGTGAGCGAAGGGTCGTCAATTCCACTCGCATTTGTACACAGCAATCACAGTTCCTGTCCATTACTACAGTCGCTCCCATTTGAAGCTCCTAAAAATATAGGCCTACAACAAACGAACGGTGTACTCGCCTTCTTAGCAGCAGGAACATGAGGTGCTCTGTCACTGATGGTCTGTCTGTTGCTTTCGTGCATTGAAAGAACGTTTTATTACTGTTACCATTATTATGATATCCACATACCGTCGGTTGTCTTCTGAAGCAAGGTGCACAAACATACCAAAAACCAATTGTTGCTCTTCTTATAGCTGATTTGTTTTTTATTTTCTTAGTAATGCGTGTTTGTTTTCACTCACATTAGTTTCTAGCTTGAAAGTGCCCAGATTTGTAGAAAATTGACCTGTCTTATTACACTTACGTTTTTCAGCAGCAAGTGCTAGGGCAATATTTCTTTTGAAGTCGTCGTTCTTCTGACTCGTTAGATGCCACTCGTCACAAATTCCTCTCCTGTACTGACCTCCTCATCTCAGAGTAGCACTTGTTACCTACGTCCTCAATTAGATCTCTGTCTTCCTATAGTTTTTGCCCTCTGCAGCTCCCCCTAATACAATGGAAGTCATTCCCTGACTTCTTAACAGATGTTCTATCATCCTGTCCTTTCTTCTTGTCAGTGTTTTCCAGATATTTCTTTCCTCTGCCATTCTGAGCAGAACATCCTTATTCTGAATGTTGGCCTCCACAAGGTTCCCTTTCCGTGCAGCGACCGTGGAATATCAAATCATAAATAATTTAGCAACCTGTCGCAGAAACATAAACAATATGAATAAATTATGTTTCCGTGACTGGTTGCTACATTATTAATTGTAGATCCTCAGTCCTTACTTTATCAGTCCACCTAATTGTCAACATTCGTCTGTAGAACCACATCTCAAATGCTTCGATTCTCTTCTGTTATGGTTTTCCCACAGTCCATGTTTCACTACCAAAGGTACAGAAGTTTCTTCCACAAATTAAAGCCAATGTTTGATAGTAGTAGACTTCTCTTGGTCAGGAATGCCCTTTTTGCCAGCGCTAGTCTGCTTTTGATCGTCTCCTTGCTCTTTCCGTCATTGATTATTTTGGCTGCGTAGGTAGCAGAAAACTCCTTGAAATCATTTGCTTTGTGGCCTCAACCCTGATGTTAAGTTTCTCGCAGTTCTCAGTTCTGCTACCTCTCATTAATTTTGCCTTCCTCACGGCAATACCATACGCAAATATATTAATTAGTTCTCCTTAACTCCAGAAGTTTTTTAGCAGTGAAGTTCATTGTAACTTCTGTAATGAAAGATTTGAATAAGTCTTCTTCAGTCTTCTAGTTTAAATATTATAATATTGCGGCATCAAATCAAATACATGCGTTAGGCGAGTTATACAAGAGTATTACATGCAGACCTCGCACATACGTTACCTGCATTTGGATTCACATACAGTTTGCAACTTGCTAGTTTTGAATGAAATAATAGATCGGACTTTGTGATGACATGGAGGAGAGTGTGAGTCGAGGTGCAGGGAAGTGGGAAGAAGTAAAGGTTTTGTGTGTGTGTGTGTGTGTGTGTGTGTGCGGCGGGAGGGGGGGGGGACTTGTGGGGAGGGGGAAGGAGTGCTGTATAATGATTTCGCTACATGCAACGGCGGTGAACATGATTTATCCGTAGCTCATGTAAGTCGTATTTCTTTGCCTATTTGCAGTAGTGATTCGCATCCTGAACTTATGATGATTGTCGACACCTTATTTACCATTACTTGAAATTAATATCCGTTTTCCACAACTACTCGCCACAAAAATTTTTTTAAGTGAAAACAAAATTTGTTTGAATTTGCCCTTAACAAAGAGAACATGGCATAAATTTCCATTTCAGAGTCTTATCCTCAGATGACTGACAGCACATAGCTGTGGGAAAAGGATGCCTTAATGATAAACGGAACAACAAAAGAAAATTAATACAACGAAACTTCCTCGCACACATTGATTGAGTGTGCATTAAATATCTTGAATAAGCCAGGGATAACTTATGGATGCTTTTAGGTGAGATCCCTTGGTAGAAACACAGAATGGCATTTGTGGCAACATTGAACACCCACACTATTATATATATTTCGTTGGTGGGGTGCTCATTTATTCACAAGGTCATTTTCCACTTAAAATGTTTTAACCCCTCATATATGGTTTCTAAATTGCGACATTTACCTCTTTACAAACATGCCTGTATCATATGTGATTGTTGGTGTGCACGACGCAATCCATGTACACCTTCAACCTGATGTCAAATAGATTATTACCAGTGATTGTATTGACTGCCATTTTTTCTCTCACCCATCCCACACACAGCTTCAATTACAGTCCAAGCGGTGAACGATTTTCTTCCCCTTGACAATGTCTTCGTCCGCCAATAAACAATTCTTAATCTCTTCCATTCTTCTCTTCAACTTCTTCTCCTGTCTGTCGAACGTTTTTTCTTCCTTCTTCATGTGTCTCTACAATCGTTAAATAATTTCTGCATATGTGATGCCTCAGCATATAGCTCATTGACCCATACCAACACGGCGGCATGGCCGTCGTGACAGTACTCTTCATTACGTTGACAGAATCTCCAAAACAGCTTCACTTGAACTCCTTCTCGTTACAGTATATCTTTCCAGTCTCTTCTCCGCGGAATACAGTCGACAAATAGTTTCAAAATATTGCTTCTTCCTTAATTACATGGACAGTCCCTCCACTAACGTTCTTCCATGTCTTACTGCAGTTAAACTATTCCAAAGTCGTTTTCAACTTCCTTTTTTGTCCTTATCTCGATCACAAAATATAAATATTATGTTGAAGCAAGATGCGTAGTATTTGACTATATACATCGTAAAAATCACACTGACGGCAGTGAATGCCATGAGGTGACAGGCTTTGGTTGGTGGATGTGAAGACCGCAGTTTCTGTAGTAAATCGATACAAAGTGGCAGCCGAGAATCTGGCGTATTTACTTCTAAGATGGGTATCAGCTGTCTTGACAGCAGCAGAATCATCCTAGTTTAGGCACTGACTTACAGATGGCGGTACTTTAAAATGAGTACGGTCAGTTTGGCGTCCAGCCACGTGACAGGGAAACCCAACGGCCGGCACGCTGGCTTATGGCGGGATTTCTCTGGGCCGCTTTTAGCATAGAGCTAAAGGGAATGTACGATGTAGATATAAATAAAAACTGATCCCAATGTGACACAGAGGAGACCGAATGATGTTTTCGTGATTAAAATGCAGAATTTGGATAAATAAAAAATAGGAACTATAAAGACAGCGGCAATACGGAAAAGTTGTACATAAAGAAATAGGTAATACAATAATAATATGAGTTATTTATGCATTGAGAGTATTTTAAATAGTGAAAAGTTATATATGAGGAACACATAAATTTTAATAATATGAGAATGAGATCCTGTACGGAAATGCTGATGATGAATCGGAATTCAGCGGGAAATTTCCGTCTGAATAGAAGTGCTACATGCATTTTATTGTATCTATATTAAGTGCAAAAGTAGATTTGTTGTGCAAACAAACATGATTTGACTTCAGAGTGTTCAAAACGAGGGCTAAGGACGGCCATGAACCATGGACCTTGCCGTTGGTGGGGCGGCTTGCGTGCCTCATCGATACAGATAGCCGTACCGTAGGTGCAACCACAACGGACGGGTATCTGTTGAGAGGCCAGACAAACGTATGGTTCCTGAAGAGGGGCAGCAGCCTTTTCAGTAGTTGCAAGGGCAACCGTCTGGATGATTGACTGATCTGGCCTTGTAACAATAACCAATACGGCCTTGCTGTACTGGTACTGCGAACGGCTGAAAGCAAGGGGAAACTACAGCCGTAATTTTTCCCGAGGGCATGCAGCTTTACTGTATGATTACATGATGATGGCGCCCTCTTGGGTAAAATATTCCGGAGGTAAAGTAGTCCCCCATTCGGATCTCCGGGCGGGGACTACTCAAGAGGATGTCGTTATCAGGAGAAAGAAAACTGGCGTTCTACGGATCGGAGCGTGGAATGTCAGATCCCTTAATCGGGCCGGTAGGTTAGAAAATTTAAAAAGGGAAATGGATAGGTTGAAGTTAGATATAGTGGGAATTAGTGAAGTTCGGTGGCAGGAGGAACAAGACTTCTGGTCAGGTGACTACAGGGTTATAAACAAAAAATCAAATAGGGGTAATGCAGGAGTAGGTTTAATAATGAATAGGAAAATAGGAATGCGGGTAAGCTACTACAAACAGCATAGTGAACGCATTATTGTGGCCAAGATAGATACGAAGCCCACACCTACTACAGTAGTACAAGTTTATATGCCAACTAGCTCTGCAGATGACGAAGAAACTGAAGAAATGTATAATGAAATAAAAGAAATTATTCAGATTGTGAAGGGAGACGAAAATTTAATAGTCATGGGTGACTGGAATTCGAGTGTAGGAAAAGGGAGAGAAGGAAACATAGTAGGTGAATATGGATTGGGGGACAGAAATGAAAGAGGAAGCCGCCTTGTAGAATTTTGCACAGAGCACAACATAATCATAACTAACACTTGGTTTAAGAATCATGAAAGAAGGTTGTATACATGGAAGAACCCTGGAGATACTAAAAGGTATCAGATAGATTATATAATGGTAAGACAGAGATTTAGGAACCAGGTTTTAAATTGTAAGACACTTCCAGGGGTAGATGTGGACTCTGACCACAATCTATTGGTTATGACCTGTAGATTAAAACTGAAGAAACTGCAAAAAGGTGGGAATTTAAGGAGATGGGACCTGGATAAACTAAAAGAATCAGAGGTTGTGCAGAGATTCAGGGAGAGCAAAAGGGAGCAATTGACAGGAATGGGGGAAATAAATACAGTAGAAGAAGAATGGGTAGCTTTGAGGGATGAAGTAGTGAAGGCAGCAGAGGATCAAGTAGGTAAAAAGACGAGGGCTAGTAGAAATCCTTGGGTAACAGAAGAAATACTGAATTTAATTGATGAAAGGAGAAAATATAAAAATGCAGTAAGTGAAACAGGCAAAAAGGAATACAAAAGTCTCAAAAATGAGATCGACAGGAAGTGCAAAATGGCTAAGCAGGGATGGCTAGAGGACAAATGTAAGGATGTAGAGGCCTATCTCACTAGGGGTAAGATAGATACCGCCTACAGGAAAATTAAAGAGACATTTAGAGATAAGAGAACGACTTGTATGAATATCAAGAGCTCAGATGGAAACCCAGTTCTAAGCAAAGAAGGGAAAGCAGAAAGGTGGAAGGAGTATATAGAGGGTCTATACAAGGGCGATGTACTTGAGGACAATATTATGGAAATGGAAGAGGATGTAGATGAAGATGAAATGGGAGATATGATACTGCGTGAAGAGTTTGACAGAGCACTGAAAGACCTGAGTCGAAACAAGGCCCCCGGAGTAGACAATATTCCACTGGAACTACTGACGGCCGTGGGAGAGCCAGTTCTGACAAAACTCTACCATCTGGTGAGCAAGATGTAAGGCGAAATACCCTCAGACTTCAAGAAGAATATAATAATTCCAATCCCGAAGAAAGCAGGCGTTGACAGATGTGAAAATTACCGAACTATCAGCTTAATAAGTCACAGCTGCAAAATACTAACACGAATTCTTTACAGAGGAATGGAAAAATTAGTAGAAGCCAACCTCGGGGAAGATCAGTTTGGATTCCGTAGAAACACTGGAACACGTGAGGCAATACTGACCATACGACTTATCTTAGAAGAAAGATTAAGGAAAGGCAAACCTACGTTTCTAGCATTTGTAGACTTAGAGAAAGCTTTTGACAATGTTGACTGGAATACTCTCTTTCAAATTCAAAAGGTGGCAGGGGTAAAATACAGGGAGCGAAAGGCTATTTACAATTTGTACAGAAACCAGATGGCAGTTATAAGAGTCGAGGGACATGAAAGGGAAGCAGTGGTTGGGAAGGGAGTAGGACAGGGTTATAGCCTCTCCCCGATGTTGTTCAATCTGTATATTGAGCAAGCAGTAAAGGAAACAAAAGAAAAATTCGGAGTAGGTATTAAAAGTCATGGAGAAGAAATAAAAACTTTGAGTTTCGCCGATGACATTGTAATTCTGTCAGAGACAGCAAAGGACTTGGAAGAGCAGTTGAATGGAATGGACAGTGTCTTGAAAGGAGGATATAAGATGAACATCAAGAAAAGCAAAACAAGGATAATGGAATGTAGTCTAATTAAGTCGGGTGATGCTGAGGGAATTAGATTAGGAAATTAGACACTTAAAGTAGTAAAAGAGTTTTGCTATTTGGGGAGCAAAATAACTGATGATGGTCGAAGTAGAGAGGATATAAAATGTAGGCTGGCAATGGCAAGGAAAGCGTTTCTGAAGAAGAGAAATTTGTTAACATCCTGTATTGATTTAAGTGTCAGGAAGTCATTTCTGAAAGTATTCGTATGGAGTGTAGCCATGTATGGAAGTGAAACATGGACGATAAATAGTTTGGACAAGAAGAGAATAGAAGCTTTCGAAATGTGGTGCTACAGAAGAATGCTGAAGATTAGATGGGTAGATCACATAACTAATGAGGAAGTATTGAATAGGATTGGGGAGAAGAGAAGTTTGTGGCACAACTTGACCAGAAGAAGGGATCGGCTGGTAGGACATGTTCTGAGGCATCAAGGGATCACCAATTTAGTATTGGAGGGCAGCGTGGAGGGTAAAAATCGTAGGGGGAGACCAAGAGATGAATACACAAAGCAGATTCAGAAGGATGTAGGTTGCAGTAGGTACTGGGAGATGAAAAAGCTTGCACAGGATAGAGTAGCATGGAGAGCTGCATCAAACCAGTCTCAGGACTGAAGACCACAACAACAACAACAAGGCAGTCTTTCAGTTGAGTTGAGAGGGGTAGCACGTGTGACTGGCGAAAGTCTGTGCACGTACTGGATTTAGAATATTTTTCATACCACCAAGTCGCATAGAACCTGTGATTATAGCTGTTGTGCACTTTTGGACTCTGAGGAATTCTCGGTGGTGCGCTAGGAGAGTTGTAGAAATTTTCGCGCACGAGTCAAGCTTAGAATATTTTCGTACCGCGAAGTCGTGACGAGCTTCAACTCTGAACAACCGCTGTGGGACATGGTGATTTCAGTTTGCGGTTGTGTTTGGTGTATTATTATCTTTCGAGAAGTATTCTCCGTTCAGAACCTTGTTCACCTTGTGGTTTCATCTATTTTAAAAGAATCATTAAATGGATGATTGCTGAACGATTGTGATTAATATTTGAGTGGCGCTGTTGAACTAACACGGTAAATATCTGAGGTCATATCAGGAACACTTAACTTCAGTCAAATCTATCCTGAACAAGTTAAAATAAACCGCAATTAGTTAAAACTGTGTTGTGGTCACTAAAAATTATTCCTGCCTGCTAACATTTGATCTTATAAACTTGACATTAATTTAAAATTACTGGGGATATTGCAGTGGATGTGGTTGGCACCCCTCGGACCTAACGCAGCCAATTTATTTAATAAGTCCAACCACATTTTACGGAACCCCAAGGGGGTACATGCTATGTAGGTGCTTGGGTGATAATGATTTTTTTTGTTTTTGTGCAAAAGCACGTGGGGGCTCGAGCCATCTAGTTTTACTAGATAACTGACGTTAAACTAAAATTATTGTGATCACCCAGTGAAGCCAGTGTGTTTCTCGCAACCTCGACCCAGCGAAGCTCACAAATGGGTTATTCTTGTCCGTAGTAGCTCGCAACACATTGTCATTACGCAAAAGTACAATAACATAAACACATTTACAAATTGAGATTCATACCTGCGGATGCAGTCGTCTTTTACATTTATAGTACCCAGACTGACAAATAAAATGTGCAATAACATGTCATTGAAACCAAAGACAATCAACAAGGCACAGATTACCGTCAAATTAACACACGTTCCAGCTTCACCTGTGGACTGTTGTCTACCTGTTTCTAAAACTGAAAACTACTTTCCACCGCCACACTTGCCGACAGACATATGAAACTGGCTAGGAAGGACTTCATGCTTGTTACTGCATCTTTAACGCGTGGAAAATACCGTTAACATGGTTATGTACATATACTAAATTTTGCTACCGTGGCAGCGGTCAAGGAAATTGAGTTATGAAGTTATTAGTGTTACCCAACTCAGTTAAGACGAATATAGATTTTTTGAGAAGTGAGAATAACAACATGCCGCGTCACCTAAGAATGAGGTTTAGGTCCACTGAAGCGCTTCAGCTGAAAGAGGAGGATGTATTACTTTAGAGTTATTTAGCCCTTTGAAATAACGCGACAATGTGTTATGAAATACGATTATGATTTTCAAGTACCATCGTATCACAGAATCAGCTTGTTTTAACAATTAGTTATCCTAAATTCCTACTACAAACTGTATGTAATAGGGTATTCGCTTTCTGTGTGTATACTCCAATTATCACTGCTCCAGAACGAATTTATTTAAAAATGATTTTTTAAGTGTATATAGTTTTCCACAGATTTCCTTCGCTGATATATCACAGATTTATGGAAAGAATCCAATATATTTATCAGTTGAAAAGGTATTATACATTCACAGACAGGAATATTAAACAACAGATTAACTAACTATACATCGAAACTTGCAGTGGATGACTTCCAACAACTATCAGAAACATGAAACTGCGGTAGTATTTTGTTCGACTGCCAAAGAAATTGACGCATCCCTTTCGTTATGCTCTTTACAGTCTCGTAGCTTCGTTCTTGTGGCTTTTCTCTCAAAAACGAAAACATAGTAGGAAATAAGTGGGACACAATCCCAGACAAATCCTTCAATCTGCAAAACAATGACCCGTGCTGTGGTAGACGGTGATATATCGTGATGGAGGGAGAGCTTCTTTGGGCGTTTATTTTGCAATTTTTGTAGTCTACGAAAGAGCATAACATAATATCTGAATATTGTAAATGGCAGTTACGGTCTGCCACGCTCAAGAAATGGAACCAGAATTCAATCCTCTCCATCCCAGAAGAAGCAGTTCCAAGCTTTCTCGACAGAATTTTGTCGTCTTTGGACAATAAACGTGAGTCTCAGCACTCACAATCCTTTCGGTAACCGTAGCTTCGACTGATTTATACCATAATATGTACTGCTGCAAGTTTTATAAAGATTTCAATCACAGTAATAAGTCTGTCTCTTCTAATGAGATACTTAACTTCTTTGTGTGCTCTCGAGACAGTAGGATGACAGCCTCCATGAAGCTCACCTTGGATGGTCATGGTCTGATGTTTTGTGTTACATCGATCTCCTAATACTACTGGCTGCCATGCACCCATCTCCACATACATGCTGGACTGAGATAAATTTCATTAGAGGATTTTAGTTAGTTAACTGAGGTTTCAATGACAGCGCCCGAATATGACGGTAAAATCTGAGAATTTCCCATTAAAGGAACAAATTAGTTGTCGCAAAATTCATCGTCACACGCCATATAGTTGTTTGCTTTCTTTGGGCTCACGTCTTTGTACCTCCATGGGACGAAGATTGTTGTAAAATTAAGTCTCCCAAAATACGCCATACCAAAGTTTAATGTATTCATGTAAACATCTTGACTAGGTATTACTCTTTTCTAGACACGTGTTTCATTGGTTCAGTGTTATATTTATGCAATAAAACACGCTGCAAAATACGATACGCCAAACGTTGATGTACTCTCGCCCAGTTGCGCGCTCGAGGAAACATCTTTGAAAAGAATTTCTCCTGTGTAGACACATCCTGTTCCTGCTATTCACCTCTCTTCTACAGTATTGTCCAATAACTGTACGTGTTTTGGTGGCCACGCGAGATTAGCCGAGCGGTCTAAGGCGCTGCATTCATGGACTGTACGGCTTGTCCCGGTGGAGGTTCGAGACCTCCCTCGAGCATGTGTGCGTGTGTTTGTCCTTAGGATAAGTTAGGTTAAGTAGTGTGTAAACTTAGGGACTGATGACCTTGGCAGTTAAGTCCAATAAGATTTCACACACATTTGATTATTTTCTTACTGGACAACTCTGACGCACGGTGATGCCGGAAGTCTACAGTTGCACAGAATAATAGGGCCCGTCCCACCAGTCGCTTCATATTGGCATTCATCCCTCAGAAATTACTGTAACACAACGTTAAAGAAATGACATAGAGCTTCAATAAAATTCATCAATCAGAGAACAACATTGAATGACTCGGTCTTTCAAAAACAGAAACGAACAGCATAGTTCAACAGGTTGTTCATACTATAACTAATGACTAAGAAATACAATTACAATCATATAACTGAACCGGTTAACAGCTAAACCTAGCCACAAAGTCCCTGTTTTATCTAATTGCAACCTGTGCCTTAGTACAATTGTTACAGCTGTATTGAAGACCAAGAGCTTAATAATTAGAACATTAATATCAAGGTAAAAAATCATAAATGAAAGGAAATATAATAGCGGGACAATTTTTCAAACGACAGTTAGTGCCTTCGTACAATACTACTGCCTATACTTAAGACGAAAGAGCCGACCAAGAAAAACTCTGAGGGTCAGGTACAATACAGAAAATAATAAGGAGCATAGGTAGACAAAGAAACAAATCACTTCGAGGATTACAGAATGCTACTCCCCTTTATCAGGAAGCAGTGCCATGGATCCACGGTGCTTCGCAGCCAGCGGTTACCGAGTCGTGCCGATGAAAGCCGGGTAGAAGAGGGCAGCCAGGCCACGAGTGGTTGTCGGACACAGATGTTGCCAACCAACTGACGGGATTTCGGCCTGCTGCTTGCAGTCGACGCTGACCCCGGTGAAGTATACGGTATCTTCGCTCGGCACAGACCCTCCTTGCGCAACTCGTGATTTGGCCGCAAGGACCTCGTGACCACCTATGGTTGCCACGAAACTGCCAATCCACAAACATCGTGCCACCATCCCAGGTCAGCGATCCCCGCATAAATATGGGCAAACAAAGTCCTTCTAAGGACACAAACCACAGATACCAACCATTCCTCAGGGAAATAGGCAATAGGGCCGCAAGGGGGATAGTTGATACTACACCTGAGCCAGTGTCGCCAGACAGGTCTACAAACTCAATGGCGCCACGGCTCAGGAGTGATACAGAAGAAGAGTCGAAGTGCTTTACGATGTCTGAGTGTACGTCGAATCAGGAGATTTGTGAACACATCTGTTGTCGTTTTAGAAAACGTAGAAGAAAGGCCCATAACCGGCTACGGACAATCTAGGTATGAATAATCTGGTTCATTTTCGCAGTTACATGAAGGAGTCAATAGTGGTGCATAAAACACCCCTAAAACATCACAGGGAGCTACACACTTCGTGAGTTGGGGACTCAACGCCTCGCCTCATTTGAGAAGAAAATTTGTTGTAAATTTGTGGCAAGACCTTATCGGATAAAACTGTGTAGGTCATCGATCCCTAAGCTTACACGCTACTTAAAGTAACTTAAACTAACTTAAGCAATGGACAACACACACACACACCCCTGCCCGAGGGAGAACTCGAATCTCCGATGGGGTGAGGGGGGGGGAGGGGGGAGCCGCGCGGACCGTGACAAGACGCCCTAGATCATGCGGCTACCCCGCGCGGCATTTGAGAGGAGAGAGAAATGTGACTTACCTGACCACACTGCATGCCCCCACCTATTCACTTATTTCCGTGTTTTTCGGCCCATTGAAAATTGCACCTCTTATTTGCCGCTGTGAGCAATGACGTCCCTCGAGTTACCTCACTCGATATGTCCATTGCAGAGGTCCCTTCGTAATTTTCGCTTTTAATTTGCTTGAGATTCACTAACTGCGGCAGTGAATCTCAACCAAGTGCTATGGACACAGCGTGACACTCATCTCCGTTCACTTGAACTGGTGGTCTAACTGTCATCACGTCATCACTACTAAAGGTCGGCCGTAGAATATGTCGAAATCCAATAGTTAGTGACACCAGACCAAAATCCATATCTTGGACAGCAAAACAACGTGGTAATCTGGTTGTCTGGCCTATTCGTATAGTAAATGATATCACAAACAACCGGTTTAATGGAACTGAAGTGTAGACTGACAAACATCACAATGAACTGGAGAAATCTCTCGCTCTCTCTCTCTCTCTCTCTCGCTCTCTCTCTTTCTCTTTCTCTCCTCTCTTTGTGTGTGTGTGTGTGTGTGTGTGTGTGTGTGTGTGTGTGTGTGTATGTGTGTGGGGGCGGGGGGTAGATTGTTAGGTGGTGAGGTGGGAGGAGGGGCGTGCGGCAGAAATAGTAGCCCTACTGAGGTCATGTAGGCATCGTTATGTAGCAGGTCATAATTACATTTCAGATTTTCATGGGATTCTATGTTCTATAGATGAATATCATTTTAAATCAGCATAATGATATTACATAGACACGTCGATTCATGTACATGTGCACAGTATGTAAATAATTTTATGTTTCTATTTTAGAATATATGAAAAGTTCTTTCTTATCGACAACGATATGCATTCATTTACTTGTTTATCTTCTGCATCAGAAGCTCCGATGACGGGCTGTATGCCCGAATACCAGTGTGGCAAATAAATACTTCTGAAGTCCAGTCATGGTGTGCACCAGGACATCCTTTATTAAGTTCATACGATGACCACACACACAGAAGAGAAAGGAAATTGTCAAAAGAATTTTGAAAACTACGTAAGAGCATGGTTATCCACGCACCTGAGACAGTAAAACCTGGCATAGATTGTTGAGTCCTCAGTCTTTTTTTTAAATTTAAAACGTACTTTTACGTCTTAATTATTTGTATTTGAAATGCGACTTACTCCGCTGATGTGGCATAATAAGGGGGAAAATTGGCCAGATGCGAGTAGTACTTGCGCTCTGAGGGCTCAGTACAGACTTAATTATGTATACAGGCAGCTCGTCACCGCAGGAATCGAGGATCTCGACGATTTTCACCTGTTATCGATGTTGATACTGACACGATATCGGTCCTGGGAATTCCAAGTGACCGAAGAATTAGTTTTAAGTATGAAGTTGGATAACAAATGACAAAAGGAAATACCTTCTTTGTCCGATATAATTACAAATTCAGTTTATTATTTTTTCTTCGGTTGTACTGTGAAACCTTGTTTCTTGCCAAACTTCATGTTTCTAGGTCAACATGTATGAGATTGCGAGTATCAAAATATGTGATAGAAAAGACTGTACCAGTTGACAGCTTCAACTTAGATACTTAATGTTTTTTTAACACCAGGGGACCATAGACTTAAGCATCTGACATGAATGTCAGCTTGATACGGCTACCCGTTCCTAAGAAAAAGCGATCTTAACAGACAATCAGACACGCCGTCGGATGACATATGACAAAAAAAGTACTTTTTTCGTGTGATATAAATACAAATTAACAGTTCTCAGATTTCTTCCTATATATTCATTTCTGGTATCAGATCAAGGACCAGCAACGTATATTATATGACATAAATGGTCGTGTCTTATGATTGCATGGACTTAGTTAGAAGCTTAGGTTTACTACCCTCCCAAGGGACTACAGTCCTTTGTATGTAACATACATTTCAGCTATATACGTCCAACCAGTCCTGAGGAAAAGGGGTCTTAACAGGCGTACGGACAGATAGGTAGTCAGATAACAAATGAAAAAAGTTTCTTTTCCGTGTGCGATAATAACAAATTAACGATTTTTTCTTTACTTGTACTGTGAAACCCCGGTTCTTGCCAAATTTTATGATTATACGCTACAGGGAAGTTCCCTACATGTTTTGATGAGTGAGTTTGCAGGTATGGAAAGGTATGACATGACTGCACTGACTTAGAAGCTTGAATCTTTTAAACGGCCAAGGGACCTTAGGCGGTAGCACGTGGCATAAATTTCAACTTGATACGCCAACCTGTTCGTGAGGCAAATGGTTTTTAACCGACGGACAGGTAGATATACAAACAAGCCATACGAACAATAAAGTGATACTATAAGGGCTCCATTTTTACCGACTGAGGCACGAAATCCTACAAATTGCTATAATGAAGGACAAGGAAAGTCAATTGTCTACATAAGATTAAACAGCCAACCGGTTGCACATAAACTGTAGGTACGCCGACCTAGGTTTCAACAACTACTAAAGGTGTCATCAGAATTAACTGATGCTAAACCATAAACCAATAATCAGAATTTCGAGCAGCTATGCTCAAGTAAAAAGTAAAATGAAATGTTCTAACCTTTGCCACGTGTGCCCAGCTGCGAACAACATCAGACATTGGCATCTGTTGGCTAGGGGTAGTGTCTTTATTTAATAGAATCGTCCTCGTTCCCAGGAACAAAACCTGCAAACTCGTAAAATTTGAAATAAAATCATCAGCAATGGCGGCCGAAGAGTTCCGGCATAAGAAGTCATCCTTATTAAGTCAAAGGTCTTGTCAAAGAGGGCGGAGGAGGGGACATAGTATCAGGGAAAATGTTCCTAAGGTGAAGAATCAGCAATGATCAAATGTATGAGGATTCTTCTAGCAATAAAATCCATTGGTTTAAAGGCACATAATATGTATCTGCAGGACATGCGGTCTGCAGTTGAAAAAGTGTGGTGATGATCTCTCTCCATTGGAAGAATATTCTGGACTTGCCCCCATTTGGATCAGCGGATGGGGACTAATGGGGTGGGGGGTGACCATGAGAAAAAGATTCCTTAACCAACGAAAGGAAAACGTCCTACGAGTCGGTGTGTGGAATATCAGAAATTCGAACATGGTAGGGAAGGCAGAATATCTCGAAAGGAAACGCAAAGGGTTAACCTAGATATAGTGGGGTCAGTAAAACGAAATGGACGGCAGACAAGAATTTCTGGCCCGATGCATATAGAGTAATATCAACAGCATTATCAAATGGTTTAACAGGAGTAGGATTCATTGTGAATGGTAGGGTAGGAGTGAGAGTTGAATTACTGTAAACAGTTGAGTGATAGGGTTATTCTCAACCGAATCGACAGGCAACACACCGATGACGATAATTCTGGTATACATGCCAAGGTTGCAAGTCGAAGACAGAGAGACGTAGAAAGTATACGAGGACACAGAAACGGTAATTCAGTACGTAAAGAGAGCTGAAGATCTAACAGTCATGGAGGGCTGCAGTGCGGAAGGAGTAAAAGAAATGGTAACAGAAGAATATGGGCTTGGTACTAGGAATGAGAGAGGAGAAAGATTAATTGAGTTCTGCATTAAATTTGAGATCGTAATAGAGAATGCTCTGTTCAAGAATCGGAAGTGCAGGAGGTATACTGCAAAAGGACGGGTGTTATGGGGTGAATTCAATTAAATCATCGTCAGGCAGAGGTTCCAAAATCAGATGCTGGCGTTCCCAGTAACAGATATAGACACAGACTACAATTTAGTAATGATGAAAGGTAGGGTTGATGTTTAAGAGACTAGTCAGAAAGAATCGAAGAGAAAAGAAATGGGATATGGAAGTACCAAAGATTCAGGAGATGCACTTGAAATACCCTGAGGCTGTAGATACTACGATAAGGGATAGCTCAGTAGGTAGTTCAGTTGAAGGGGAGTGGACATCTCTAAAACAGGCATTCATAGAAATTTCAAAGAAAGAAATAACTACAAAGAAGGCAATCACAAAGAAACCATGGGTAACGGAAGAAATACATCACTTTGTCGATGAAAATAGGAAGAACAAATATGATTAGGGAAATTCAGAGATACAGAAATACAAGTCGCTTAGTTTCCCAAGTTGAGGCATGGTCGCGAATGGAACAGTGACCCGAAAGAGTAGAATAAATTTATTTTATTTCATGTCTATGGCCATGAACTTGCAGGTTTTCAGACTACTTGCAGGTTTTCAGACTACTGGTTTCGGCCAGTAATGACCAGATCTGAAGATAATCATTGCTGGTCAAGTCTGTGACCATAGACGTGACATAAAAGAAATTTATTCTAGAAGTCACTTAGGAATGAACTAAATAGGAAGTTCAGGTTAGCTAAGGCGAAACAGCTGCACGAAAAATATGAAAAAATCGAAGAAGAAGTGACTGTCGGAATGACTGACTCAGTTAATTGAAAAGTCAAAATAACACTCGGTGAAATTAAAAGAAAGGGTGTAACAGTAAGTGTGCGATGGGAATTAGACTGCTAAATGCACCTGAGAGACCAGATAGGTGGAAAGAGTACACTGAAGGCCTCTATGAGGAGGAATGCCTAATGACGTGGTACATGAAGAAACAGAGGTCCATGTGGAAGATACGAGCGCTATAGTAGTACAGCCAGAATTTAAAAGTGCATTGGAAGACTTAAAATCGAATAAGGTAGTAGGGATAGATAACACTCCATAGAATCTCTAAAATCATTGGGGAAGTGGCCAGAAAACTGCTATTCACGTTGATGTGTAGAAAGTATGAGTTCGGCGATATACCATCAAGTGTTCGGGATGAAATATTCCGCACAATTCCGAAGATTGCAAGAGCCGACAAGTGGTAGATCTGACACACAGTCTGCTTAACTCTGATGCATCCAAGTTCCTCAAAAGAACAATATAAAGGAAAATGGAAAATAAAACTGACGATGTGTTAGATGACGATGAGTTTGCTTTAGGAAAGGTAAAGACATCAGAATAAAGACACCAGAGAAGAAGATCCGAAGTTGTGGTTTATAATGAAGGAAAGACGAAAGAAAAATCAAGACACGTCCATAGTATTTGTCGGTTGAACCATTCCTCAATCGACAGCTCTCGCCACCTTCCTGGCACACAATCTTTGGCATGAATGGGGCGTGGCACGTTTGGGGTTAGTGACGTTGAGACTGTTTTCCTGGTAGAAGCAGGGTCTGAAGTAGCATGGATAGCGCCCGCTGATTGTTTTGCCGCCCGTGTGACTTCCAAGTTGGTCTGGCTAAGCATCTCCTGGGCACGAGGGACCTACACCGCAAACAGCAATGGACTCATTATTGTTTTGATCGACCAGGCCTGGAGTCGAGCGTTCGTGTGGACCACATTGCATGACGTGTGGAGAGTTCATATCAAGGAGATTTACTCGCAATTGCTTTGATTCCTTTTAATGAACCCCTTCTCAGGAAAATGTCACCTATTTGTTGTGGTTTAGTCGTACACATACTAAAGACCTTTGTGGCCCATAACGTGATGAAAAATGTATTGAATAAATTCGCAAATATACCAAAACTGACGTCATAACGAAATAAATTCTATCGCAGAAAAATCACAAAGACTCTGTAATCAATTAATATGATGTGTGAATGTAACTGTAATCTCTGTTCCTTTTGAAAAAGGATCGCTCTCTCTTCCCCTTCGTTTCTTGGTAGTGGAAGAAGCCGATCAGTGACGAGGCGCGAAAACGTGTAAATTTCTTATAACATGTAGCCTAAATATAGTCAAATATTACTGAAAAGTGTCACTAATGTTTTTCTGTAACAACTCCTATATTCATGAAGTGATATATTTCAATATATTATATAAATTTTATAGGGAACATTGGCACCGAGGACACAGCCATTGTTCTAAATGATAACGGCCCAGTGTCGTAATAATATCTTAGTATTCACTAACTTTGACAAGTGAAAATAAATGTAAATGTAGGAAAATTCTCTTGAATAGCGGTTCTTCCTTTGAAACAGTAAAGGTAATCAGTTTTTTCAGTGTTGATAATAATTGAGTACAATTAGTTCAGAGAACTTTATTCGATACCGCTTTAGATGTATTGCAAAAATCTCCTTCGTATTGCATTATCATAAAGGTCTACAGCAATAATAAATGCCGCTGCACATCTGGAAATTCGTATGTTGGTGGTGTCTTTTAATGTAAAATCATTTTGTCGGACGAACTAACTGTGGGAAGTATCACAACAGAGTCACGGACGTAAATAATTTTTCAGTAGTGAAGCAGGCAGAATAACATTAACTCAAAATTTTCATAACACATAAATACCAATACATAAAAAAGAATCACCACAGCATGCCCATTTTGAAGACTGTTTCTGTAGAACCTTTGAAGAGCTTACTGTGTAACTTCAGTTGGTGAAATATTATCTCGATTCTCTTACTGAAATTTGTTGCAAATATTTCAACACTAGTAACCAGTATCATGCAAGATTTGTATATTTTTGGAAAGAGAACAACATTTGTTGTTCACCCAAATTTTTTATACTTCATGTTCCCATTAAAGGCTTTGGGAGAGTTGAGAGCAATTATTTGAATTAATTTTTTGAATGATTTCGTGATATTTGAACTAACGCTATAACGATTTGTTGCTTGATCACATTGAAATGTTTGTAAAATTTTGACCCATTATCAGTAATTGTTTTTAAGTAATTTTATTTAAATTATAAATTTTGTCTTAGTACGTCAAGGCCCTGTTGGTCTAATTAATAAGATAATTTTGCTGCCTAGTGTAAATAAAATTCTTCATACTAATAGCATTCAACCCTTGTTTGGGCTAGTCTTTCCACTTACGGGCAACCTTATGCCAGTAATATGTACCATAGACGTGGTAAAAGTGTTCGACAATGTCAAATGGTGCCAGACGTCGGAAATTCTACAAAAATAAAAGTAAGCTATAGGGGAAGACGAGTAATAAGTTATATGTATATGAGCCGAGAGTGAACAATAAAAGTTTAAGTGATGGCATTAAAAGTGATATAAATCACGGATGTAGTCTTCCGTACCTAGTGTTCAGTCTGAACATAAAAGAATCAATGACAGAAATTGAAGGAAACTTCAAGAGAGAAATCAAAATTTAAGATGAAAGAGTATCAACGATAACATTCGCTCATGGCATTGCTATCTTCACCAAAACCGAAGAAGATTTACAGGATATGTTGAATGAAATAGACAATTAGTGAGTACAGAACAGGAATTGAGAGTAAACAGTGCAAAGATGAAAGTAGTGAGGAGTAGCCGAAATAAAAATAGCGAGAAACTCAAAATTACGTTTGGATACCACGGAGTAGATGGAGTTAAGGAATTGTGCTACCTAGGCAGCAAAATAACCCACGACGGACGTAGTATGGACAACATAAAAAGCACACTAGCACTGGCAAAAAGGGCATTCCTGGCCAAGACAACTCTAATAGTGTCAAACATAGGCCCTAATATCAGGATGAAATTATTGAGAACAGACATTTGCAGCACAGCACTGCACGGTTGACAAAAATGGACTGTGGAGAAACCGGACTGTGGAAATCAAAGCAGTTGAGATGTGGTGCCGTAGAATAATGTTGAAAATTAGGTGGACAGGTAAGATAAGGAATGGGAAGGTTCTCCGGAGAATCTGCGAGGCAAGGAGTGTTCGGAAAATATTAACAAGAAGAAAGGACTTGATGATCAGACGTCTGTTAAGATATCAGAGAATATCTTCGATGGTACTGTAGCGAGTAAAAACTGTAGAGGGAAACAAAGATTAGGATACATCTAGCAAATAATTGAGGACATCCTTTGCAAATGGTACTCTGAGATGAAGAGGTTTTTTATCGGAGAGGAAATCGTGTCGGGCCGGGGCAAACCAGTCACAAGACTGAGGACTCAATAAAGCAAATAAATAAATAAATAAAAATGAGTGTGAAAATGGGAAAATAATAATGCTTGTATTAGATAGGGTATGAGACAAGAATGTAGTCTTTAGCTCCTACTGTTCAATTTACACATAGAAATCGTAATGAATGGACTAAAAGAAAGGTTCTGTACTGCAGTTATTCAGTGGAAATTATATCAACTAAAAGATTCGCTGATAAAATTGGTAACCTCCGTGAATGTGAGGAAGATGGCAGGACCCGTAGAAAGAAATGAACTCTTTATTCTACCCACACAATGGAGTAAACCGAAGACAGTGGAAAGAAATGAATAGTAGCTGAAACGGCATTACCAGAGAAAATGCCATCGAAAGTGGGGACGACGATGCTGATGAAGTCACGGAATTCTGCTACCCATAAAACAAAGGTGTGTACATCGAATGGAGCAAGTGGGATATACAAGTAAGAAACAGACTGGGAAATGTAATAATGACACTCCTCGCTAAAATATGTGTAGCGGTGTCAATCATATGATATAATATTAGGATCAAATTTCTGAGGATGAACATTTGGACCACAGCGTTACACGGAAGTAAACGTAGACTTTCAGAAAAACGGTCAAGAAGAATACGAAAGTTTCTGAAATATGGTGTTACAGAAAGTCGCTGAAAACTAAGTGGTTTGAGAACGTAAGAATCTAGTTGTCCGAAGAATGGGTGAGGAAAGAAATATATGTGAAACGAGAGGATGTTGCACATTGATAGGACGCGATGTTAGACTGGAAGGAATAAGTTCCATGGTACTAGAAAGAGCCGTAGAGTGCTACAACTCTAGAGCGTACAAACCTGATTACATCCATCACATGCAGTACCTGACAAAAAATATGAAGCACCCGAAACACAGGATCGGCTGTCAACGTAACTTCACAACCAACGGGCGGTACTGAAATGATTGAAGCTGCAATTCTTTCAGACAGATATAGTGGCGACCAGCATTTATTAGTGTTGTTCGTGTTTAGTGTCGTTCCGATCACTGTGAAGGACACTGAGACGACGTGAATTAGAGGGGAGAGAACGTTATCAGCACCTGCTAGAGTACGAAATGGGAATCATTGAGGATCTCGAAACTTCCTGGCAGATTAAAACTGTGTGCTGGACCAAGACTCGAACTCGTGACCTTTCCCTTTCGCGGGAAAGTGCTCTACCTACTGAGCTACCCAAGTACGACTTAAGACCCGTCTTCACAGCCCCAAGTCCACCAGTACCTCGTCCTCTACCTTCCAAACTTCACAGAAGCTCTCCTGCGAACCTTGCAGATCTAGCACTCCTGGAAGAAAGGATACTGCCGAGACATGGTTTTGCCCCTGCCTGGGAGATGCTTCAAGAATGAAACATTGAGAGTCTCCATTTAGCCAGCTGGTCGATTCGTGTAATGTCCAGAAATGTGGGGCATTTGGAGATAGCGGTGGCACAATGTTGGACTACGTGGGAACATGAGGGCAGACATACTAGCCAAGATTCCAATCGAACACGTTCGACCACCATATGGGAGAAGTTACATTGTTTATGAAATATTATTGTACTTTGGAGGACACTGCTCAACATTATGAGCTCTACCGCTACACTCCAAATCACAGTAAAGGTTAAGTTACTTCATTTCTTCCCAAGATTCAGTCCAAGTGAGTAAATTACGTATATCAAAAGCAATTACAATAAATTTTTTCCTCACGTGGAATACTTACCGAAGAAAATGTAAACATTCTCTTTACTTTGTGGAAGAAACGTTAAAGATTAGAAGAAAAGGGGCTGCTCAGAATTTAGCAGAGGTCCTGATGTACAACTGGAATGGTTCCATGTGCTGCACGATAAGTATCGGACAGTGATGGCGCTGATTCAAGTAAAGTGGACTGTGTACATGAAAGCAGACATAATTCAGAAACAGAACAAGAAGTACCAAAATAATAATGAATTTCGATCCCAGGAAGAAATGACTGAAGAGAACTTTTTGGGGAGAAGGAATAACTAAATGGAGGAACTGTAACTATTCAAAAACAATTGTCAACATATTGCTGCGTATGTGTATTAAGTGTATCAAAAGTATCCAGACACCACAAAAATCATTCGTTTTTCATATTATATATTGCTGCCACCTACTGCCAGGTACACCATATCAGTGACCTCAGAAGTCGTTAGGCATCTTGAGAGAGCAAAAGGGGGCGCTCTGCGGAACTCACGGACTTCAAACGTGGTCATGTGACAAGCCGTCACTTGTGTCATATGCCTGTACCCGAGATTTACACACTCCTAAACATCCCATGGTCCACTGTTTCCGACATGATAGTAAAGTGGGAATGTAAAGGGGAACGTACAGCACAAAAGCGAACAGGTCGACCCCGTCTGTTGACTGACAGAGACCGCCGACAGTTGAAGAGCGTCCTGATGTGCAATAGGCCATCCCAAAGGAATTCCAAACTGCATTATGATCCACTGCAAGTACTACAACAGTTAGGCGAGAGGTAAGGAAACTTGGATTTCAGGCTCATACGCCATACATCACGCCGGTAAATGCCAAACGACGCCTCGTTTGGTGTAAGGAACGTAAACACTGGACGACTGAATAGTGGAAAAACGTTATGTGGAGTGACGAATCACCGTACACAATGTGACTATCCGATGAAAAGGTGTGGGTATGGCAAATTTCCGGTCAACGTCATCTGCCAGTGTATGTAGTGCCATGAGTAAAATTCGGAGGTGGTGGTGTTATGGTGTGGTCGTGATTTTCATGTAGGGCGCTTGCACCCCTTGTTGTTTAGCATGGCACTATCACAGCACAGGCCTACAATGATGTTTTGAGCATCTTCTTGCTTCCCGCTGTTGAAGAGTAGTTCGGGGATGGCGATTGCACCTTTCAACACGATAGAGCACTTGTTCATAGCCGGCCGAAGTGGCCGTGCGGTTAAAGGCGCTGCAGTCTGGAACCGCCAGACCGCTACGGTCGCAGGTTCGAATCCTGCCTCGGGCATGGATGTTTGTGATGTCCTTAGGTTAGTTAGGTTTAACTAACTAGTTCTAAGTTCTAGGGGACTAATGACCTCAGCAGTTGAGTCCCATAGTGCTCAGAGCCATTTGAACAATTTTTGAACTTCTTCATAATGCACGGCCTCTGGCGGAGTGTTACACGACAATAACATCCCTGTAATGGACTGGCCTGCACAGGAGAATCCTACAGAACACCTTTGGGATGTTGTGGAACGTCAACTTCGTGCCAAACCTCACCGACCGACATCGATACCTTTCGTGAGTGTAGCACTCCGTGAAGAATGGGCTGTTATCCCCCAAGAAACGTTCCAGCACCTTATTGAACGTATGCCTGCGAGAGTGGAAGCTGTCGTCAAGGCTATGGATGGGCCGACACCATATTGAATTCTAGCATTACCGATGAAGGGTGCCACGAATTTGTAAGTCAGGTGTCCGGATACTTTTGATCAAATAGTGTATTTAGATTAAAATAAAACACTCCTGAAATCATCATATACTTCGTGCGTAGCATCCAAGTAATTATCTATTTTGTAGGTGACACTTCCCATCCACACTAATGACCATAACGAAGGGTTAAATGAACTTTTGGAAGACAGTTATGAAAACATAATTGACTAAATTTTCGGTATTTTAGGCAATCCATTTACTTTATCGTATTTGGCGGCTACAATGACGCTGCGTATTTTACATATTAAGTTATTCTTGTGATCTCATCTCCTTCTCTACAATACAGTCGCTGCAACTAGGCTGCAAAGCAAAGGCAAAGGGGCAGGGGGCGAGGGTGAGGAGTGGAGTTGCCTAGCATTAGGTTTTTAGCACCATGTGGCCACTTAATGCGATGATGGCAGGGGCGTGGCCGCATCGGGCCTGGAGGGGAAATTACCCCCCTCCCTTTCTGTGGCATTGGCATGTATCGACAGAACCGCTCATGCCACGAAATACAATAACACAATTGCCTCAGTGCTGGGCTTCCCCTCCCTAGTTTTGACGCATGTCTTGTTCATGACACGTGCAATAGCCTCAGCTCTGACAGAAGCTGCGTCAGCGAATTCGATTACACTACAGTGACCCCCTATTCCTCTCCTTGATCAGCATGTTAAAGTTTGCTGGTGTGCGAGGGTCCAATTAGCCCCCCTCCCTCCAAGTCATGTGTTTGATCTCCACTCACCTGTATTTTTCATTTCCACCGTCTCCTCTCTCTTCCACATACTACTTCTGCCTCTACCCATCTCTCTTCCTCTTTTAGTTCCACTATCTCTCAATGGCCATCAATATCTTCTCTCCCTTTGGGCCCTACAGCAATTGTCTTCGTCAATCTGTCTTCGTCTTTCACTGCCACTTTCTCTCTCCAATTATAACTGTCTCTCTCTTTCTAACAGATTGTGCGTAGATGTTGGGTATAGAATATAAAGTGAATTCCATGCTAAATATAGAATCTATTATCAGCCAAATAGAAATATGATGTATACTCGAGATATAGAGGAAAATAAGTAAACCGTTATAATTCCACACGTTACAGTGGAACACTCAGAATGTAAGTATTGTACAATTGTGTATAGTTCCACAGAATATCGAAATTTTAAAGAGTAGTATATATGTATCTCTTATCCTAAAACACAGAAAGACTGTATAATATAAATGTAACAACTGTTCAGATCCATGCCTTATCCAACAAATGTAGATTGGTTGAGACACCTGACGTGGAAAACATGACGTTTGGGGAAATGAAATCTGTACTACACAGTCTGATGTCTCTGTCAAAATTTCGCTGCTCCTGTAGTACTACTCATGAGTAAAGCTGTAGGATATTTGAAGGCCGTGCCATACAGCTATAGCACCAAGACCTGAAAATTTGTATTAATGCAGTCCGCTGTCTACATCATGAACTAGATTATTAATTTAAATGATTATCCAATTATTGATTAATCTAAAATGCAAAATTAAAAATACAGTACTATAAAATGTGTCCCCACAATTAGAAATGTAATACACAATAACATAAGTTTGTTGAAAGGTGTACTGAATCGTTAGGCGTTTCAAGAAGGAATAATACGCAAAGAAAAGGAATAAAGAAGTACTAAGGAATGAAGAGATACGCTTGAAGTTCTCCGGGACTTAGGCAACTGGTACTGTGATAAGGAATTGTTCAGCAAACAGTTCAGTTGAACATCTCTCCAAAGAGCAATTATAGAAGCTGAAAATAAAAACATAGATACAAAAGACGGGAATTATGAAGGACCATGGGTAACAGAATAAATGCCAAGTAGTTATAATTAAACTTCCATTATTTAACACGTTTAACACGGAAACCAATTACCTTACGAGTATCGGACTTGGTAGCATTAATGTCCAGTGTATGGTGAGCATGATTTCTATTCTCCACCGTCCAGTTCCAACTATGGCCACCAGGTGCCGTGATCAGTCAAGGTGATTCACAGTCTCACACACCTGGCCAGTCGCAGTGCACTTGTTGACGAGTCAACATCAACTTGGACAAAAGGATATGGTCGTTATTGGTAAAACTCTGTTATCAAAACAACAGTAAGGCTGCAGCTGCACTTCGAGAATACCGCCAGCTGAAAGGAATACGTAAGGGCTATATTCCTCCACTTAGTGTGCGGATCATGATGATGAAGTTAGAATCAACTGGAGAAATGAGCGTCGCTGCGGGAAGAGGCCAACGACTGGTTGCACCACAGGTGGTTTCTGAAATCGCTGTTGTTATGGAAGCCAAATCTGCGCACAATTTCCCATCATCACTTACTGCACTTGCTATGTCACGAGAGTTGTGAACATCCCGTGGCCCACTGTATGGAAGGTGCTTTGAACCATTCGCAAATGGTACCCGTAAAAGATCGATATCGTATAGCAGCTGGTGCCACAGCGCGCACAACGTCGTGTTGACTTCGCTGTCCACATTTTCACAAGGATTGAAGTCGACGAGGGCTGGCCCTGGACCGTCCTATAGACAGACGAAGCTCGTTTTTCTCTGACGGGTGAGGTGGAGGTGGCTACACAGAATTGCTGGGTGTGGGGATCTTCACCTCAAGTCACTGGACATGAAATTCCTCTATATGGTGAATGTGTCACCGTATGGTGTGGCTTGACGTCACTGTTCATCACTGGCCTGTTATTTTTTGAACAGGTTGGCGGTGAAGGACCAAAGAAGTGTGGTGTGACTGGCCAGCGTTACTGTGATATGCTTCGACAGCATTTCTTACCAGTCATACAGGAGAGAGACATATTGAAGTCAACAATTTCTATGCAAGATGGGACCCGAGACCAAAGAAGTGCGGTGTAACTGGCCAGCGTTACTGTGATATGCTTCGACAGCATTTCTTACCAGTCATACAGGAGAGAGACATATTGAAGTCAACAATTTCTATGCAAGATGGGACCCGAGACCAAAGAAGTGCGGTGTAACTGGCCAGCGTTACTGTGTTATGCTTCGACAGCATTTCTTACCAGTCATACAGGAGAGAGACACATTGAAGTCAACAATTTCTATGCAAGATGGGACCCGACCGACCGCACATTGCTGGTGAAGTTCACCTGCTTCTCCGAAACACATTTGGAAACAATCGAATTATCAGCGATCGTTTCCAAATGCTTGGCAGGCACGATCACCTGATCTCACTCCCTGTGATTACTGGGTCTGGGGTTGCCTGGAGGGCAGGGTTTACCAGGGGAACATTCACACACATGTGATGATCCGAAGCGCAGCATGTCAAGAGAGGTAGCCAATATTCCTACGGACATGTTTCGTTCTGCTGTGAAGAATGCTATCTTGCGCTTTCAGACTTTTCTGGACACTAATGGACGCAATATGGAGCAGTAATATTTTAGCAGTGATGGTACCCGTATGTGATGGTATAATGTACCGTAGCAGCACATTAAAAGCGTTTCAATTGAACTGACTCTGCTTTATTTCTCTTTCCCATGCCCTTGACACAAATGCCACCAGTTTTGGTACTCGTACGGTAAATATTTCTGTGTTATAATGTGTTAAATAGGGATCGTTTAATTATAACCACCCGATAATTCAGTTGATCGACGTAAGAAGGAAGTACAAAAATATACAGGGAAATTCAGGAATACGGAAATAGAAGTCTTTTAGGAATGAAATAAATAGGAAGTGCAAGGAAACAAAGGTGAAATGGCTACATGGAAAATTTGAAGCAATCAAAAAAGAAATGATTATCAGAATGACTGACTCAGAAAATAGAAAAGATAAAACACCCTTCGGTGAAAATAATAGCAAGGGTGGTAACATTAAGAATGCTATGGGAATTCCACTGTTAAATGCTCTTAAATGCTGAAGAGAGAGCGGATAGGTGTAAAGAGTACATTGAAGGACTCTATGAGGGCAAATACTTGTCTGAAGACGTGGTAGAAAAGAAAAAATAATCGATATAGAAGAGATACGGGATCCAGTCTTAGAATTTAAAAGTGCTTTCGAAGGGTTAAGATGGAGTAAGGCAGAAGCGATAGACAACGTCCCATCAGAATTTCTACAGTCGTTAGCGGAAGTGGTAATAAAAAATTGGTAACAAAATGACTGTTCACGAAGGTCGTAGAATGTTTGTCTGGCAATATGCTATCTGACTTTTGTAAACATATCCTCCACATGATTCCGATGACTGCATGGGCTGACAAGTACGACAATCAGCTTTACAGCTTCACAGCTAATCCAGCGAAGTTGATAACAAGAATAATACACCAAAGAATGGAAAATAAAGGTTAGATGGTGATCAGTTTGGGTTTAGGGAAGGTAAAGGTAGCAACGAAGCCATTCTGACGTGGCCGATTATAGTGGAAGGAAGGCTAAAGAAAAAAAAAGACGCGTTCATAGGATGTGTCAATCTGGAAAAAGCGTTAGATAATGTCACATTGTGCAAGAGCAAAGAGAGAACAATAAGAGTGGAAGACTAAGAACGAAGTGTTCGTATTAAAAAGGGTATAAGACGGAGTAGTTTTCTTTTATCCTTTGTGTTCAGTCCACACAATGAAGGAGCGATGATGGAAACAGAAGAAACTTACAAGAGTGCAATTAATATTCAGGGTGAAGGGATGTTAAAGATAAGATTCCCTGACGAAATTACTAGCCTCAGTGACAGTGAAGAAGTCAATGATAAAATCCGCCAGTCTGGTAAAAATTATTTATTTCTAAAAAGGAAAGCACTGTTCAGTTTCAGGACGCAAGTCTCATCTCCAGGTGCATATTAAAGGTACGTCCGCAAAGAGGCTTAACTATGGTTAAAATATGTTAAAATAGCGCATCCTTGGTACATGACATGCAAGAGAATATCCTCTTCAGTCGTAGGTCTGCAAGGAAGCCTCGCGCAGAGAAGGACCACAATGCATGCTTATGAGCACGTTACACATGGATCCGCTTGAAGGCAACTGGCAACTTTGGGTTGTGTGCCGTAGCGGTCTGATGGGTGTGTTATAAAGTACTGTCCCGAAAACCCCCTCTTCCCCGAACCCTGCGGATCCATGTAGGGCGCGTCCCTAAGCCTGAACTGTTGTCCTCCTCTGTGAGAGGCTTTCTGGTTGACATCCACTGGTAGAGTTTAATCTCTCTTGCATGTCATGAACTAGGGATGCACTACTTTTACATGTTTTTACCTTAGTTACCCATCCTTGTGGACACACATTTTAAGTGGCACCTGAATATGGGAGATACGTTCTGACACCAGATAATGCTTTCCTTTCGGAAATATATAATCTTTACAGCTGTCACGGATTTTATCATTGACAATGAATAACAGTTGCGGATGTCCCGTGAAGAGGAAAGTGAAGAAGAATTACAGAATTTGGTGAATGGAAGGAATAGTATAATGAGAACATAATATGGACTGAGAGTAAATCGAAAAACGACGAAAGTAATGACAAGTAGCAAAAATGAGAACAGTTTGAAACTGAACATCAGGATTTGTGATCACGAATTGGATGAAGTTAGGAAATTCAGCTACCTAGGCGGCAAAATAACCCATGACTGACGGAGCAAGGAGGACATAAAAATCAGACTAACATTGGCAAAAAGGGTACTCCTTGCCAAGATAAGTCTACTAGTATAAAAAGTAGGCCTTAATTTGAGGAAGAAATTTCTGAGAATTCGTCTTTCGAGCACAGAATTGTGTGGTAGTCAAACGTGGACTGTCGGGAAATCGGGAAAGAGGAGAGCCCAAACATATCGGATGTTGTGCTACAGAAGAATGTTGAAAATTTGGTCGATTGTTTAGGTAAGGACGGAGGAGTTTCTCTGGAGAATCGGTGAGGAAAAGAATGTGTGTAAACACAGATAAGAAGAAGTAACACGATGGTAGGATACCTCTAGAGACATCATGAAATAATTTCCATGGTACTAGAAGTTGCTGTAAATGATAAATACTGTAGAGGAAAACGTGGACTGGAATACATCTAGTAAATATTTGTGAACGCAGTTCATAAGAGCTACTCTGATAGGAAGAAGTTGGTACGGGAGAGGAATTCATGTCGGGCAGCAAAAAACCAGTGAGAAGTTTTATTATCAACAAAAAAAGAAAAAGAAAACAGAACCATATGTACATATAGTAACGCACAAAGAGTAGTTACATCAAAATGTAATAGTAGCTCGCGTACAACCAACGTAAGTTATCGACGTGTAAAGAGTACAGCACACCTTCTATGTGGTGTGTATATTCACTGATATATAAAACATGGCTGTCAAAAACAGTACGCGTTTACGTTCCTCATTTATAAAATACAGTAACATCATAAACTTTAAAAACAGTGACAGATAATACGTAGAGCGTAGAGCGATGTCTACGTTATGTTGGCTATAGACCAAAAGCCAGTCATTGTTAACTGCAGAATATAACATCAATAACATTGAAACGTGGTAGGAAGGTAGGCGACTAGAGTAAAGCATGATATATCTTGAGGCAAAGAAGATCTCGTTTGAGAAAGTTGTCACTCGAAGTTGTACTATAAGACCTGAGATTAGAACAGTACTGTAAAATAGTGCTATATAGCCTCTCTATGTTGTACTATAGTTGTGTACTCGTATCTCTCACCATACCCTACTTTTCTATCATGTTTATATGTGGCTAATATTATATTCTGCAGTTAGCATTGGACTGGTATTATTGTCTAGAGCCAGCATACAGTATACATCGATCAGCTCACTGAAAATAGTCTATACCTTTGTGATATATGTTCACTATCAGATGAGGATACAATGGTGTCTGATGAACCGTTCGATAACATCCATTACCCAACGCTGTTTCTTGGTAACTGCAAAACTTACTTTCATAATTGGAGTTTTTGGGGTGCTGTTATGGTATTTAACGGCTGTCCGTCGAAATTAAATCATCATGTCATATATTGGATCCATCGATAACAGGAACTATGCTTCGTTCTGAAACTCGCCAAATCCATTGCCTTCGCAGAGAGCATACACCACTTTTACAGTATAACGAGCGGAGCCATCATCTACTACGTCAATAATTCAAGATGAGTGCCATTTTCTAACTTCTCTTTAGTGCTACAAACAACATAGTGCTCACTCTACAATGTACACCACACGATCTTGAAGAACCCAGCAGACGGGTCGAAATGCCGAATATGAAGCGGCCTAGCAACTAAGAAGACTTTAAGATCTGTGATAACGGCCACAAAAGCCTCCAGACTTACATACAACATAGGCGAGGGCCGACTACGTAAATGTTTCCAACTCTAACTGCATATATTTCTAGATCTATTAGTTCAGACTGAAATGTCAAACAAACTAATTATCTACAGACTAATCAGACTGTGGGAACGGGCTTTTTACAGCACAGTTTACTTGTCTGTGACTCTTTTGTTAAAGTATGTTATACTTCTGTCGTTTTACGAAAGGAAAACGCTGTACTTGCACTGTTTTGAAAGCCACATATGATATATCAATGTACATATATGTACTATTTATACCACATACGAGTAGAAGGTGTTGGAATGCCGGACTACCGAGTGAGTTGGAGCCGTGGTTATCACACTGGGCTCGCATTCGGGACGACGCGGTTCAAATCCGCGTGTGGCCATACTGATAGGTTCTCCGTGAGTTCCCTGTATTGCTTCAGACAAATGCCGGGATGGTCCTCTGAAAGGGCATGACCGACTTCCTCTCCCATCCTTCCCTAATCCGATGGGACCGATGACCTCGCTATTTGGTGCCCTCCTCCGAATCAATCAACAAACGAATGCTGCACTCTTTACACATAGTTCACTTTGTTGTATGCAGCTGATCATTATATATCCCTATACATACCTGTAATACTTGTGGCTTTATACATACTAGTGTGATTGTATATCAGTATTTTAAACATAGCTGCGCAACAGCAACGGTTCCACGTAATAGGATTAAAAACAGCCGACCAATTGCAAAGGATAAAGTAATCTTTACCTAGGTTTCGATAGATTTAAATCTATCTTCTTCAGAAGGCGGCAGTATTACATTAACATGGAGTGATATGTCACTGTCGTTTTTACAAACATCTGCATAGCTCCATTAGTCCAAAGAAAATAGATTTAAATCTATCGAAACCTAGGTAAAGATTACTTTATCCTTTGCAACTAGTCGGCTGTTTTTAATCCTATTGTGATTGTATATAATATTTCTAACTGCTGCGACAAAATTATCTGGTGATGGGCGCAACCTTTAGTACTGTGTTTCTTCTCCTACTCAGAATGAAATATTAATTTGCATTTGAGTTTGACAATTCAGTAGAGATGCATTCATGCTTATAAAGTAATTCATAACGTAGACACCAGGCTACGTATTGCATACTTTAGTAATACAAAGTTTCGAGTTTGGGTTCTATAACTTCATAGCAGGGCCCTACAGCTTTACTCTCGAGTAATATTTTAATGCGGGCACCATAACCATGTTATATGCTTCATTAACTAGATTTTGACATAGATACAGCACTACACAGTGCAGGCTCCATAAGAAAACTTCCGAAAATGTGGTCTTTTTAGCCTCGAGCGTTCTAAATTTGTAGCGTAATGGAAGAGATTAGAACAGTATCTTACATTTATATTAAGCAGCCTTTCCATGTTTTCATATATCGAACATATGTTCACTGCTCTAAAATATTTTTGGAACTAAATGCACGTGTGGAGTAAATAAAGCCTGCGTGTTTGCGTGTAAAGAATGGAATTACAATGGTTACTTATTTTTGCCTCAATACCCTATTTCTACATCACGCTTCTGTGTGACTGATACTACCTTGGCATTGAAATTGCCTTATGTTCTTCAGCGCACATAGTAATGAAGGGGACATCGATCTATGCACAATGTGTAAATAATTAGCAGATAGTGTTCTGTGAACATTTAAAAGAGAGAGGGGATCCAGTATCAAAGTTAGAATTTAAAGGAGCTTAGGAAGATTTAAGGTCAAGTAAGACAGAGGGTGTAGATAACATTCCATTAGAAAGTCTATAATCATTGGGGAACTGGCAATAGAACTAGTATACAATTTGGTGTGTAGATTACTCTAAAGCAAACTTGTTTTTCCTTGTACTACTGCCGCAAGTGTTCGATTCTTTCATCATTTTACAAATCCATGGTCACAACAAATATATAAAAGTGGATAAACTGCATTTTCAGAAGACAGTGAATGCAAAACCTGAGAAACATAAATAAACCAGCAATAAGGTTAGGCCTGAAGTAAGGACTGCTGAAAATGTGAACTCGACCCCTAGCAGCACCAGGCGAAAAGTTGGTGAGGTGAACAGTGGGTACTATAATTATGAATTTCAGTACATTGAATTTAGATTAACTGTTCTCGATTTATTAACTGCAGTTCCAGAGAACAGTATGATAGCAGCTACGGTAGGAGCCATCGCAGAAAATTACGCCTTAGATGAGACAGATTCTGGTCAGATTAGAAAAGATCATGTTGTGACATGTGATTGTACATTTATGAAGAGAGGACATACATCTTTATAAAGTGTTTCAAATCTCTTACTTAAGAGGGTTATGCAGGTAAGGTACTTGATGTCCAAGTTATGGGCAAGTTGTGCGATAACTGTGTGCTTGGTGCAGAAAGTGAAGAAGCGGTAAAAAGTTGTAATTGCACAAAAGTGTGCTATGGTACTAGTACTTGAATCGAGGGAGCTGGTATTCTAATTATTTTTAAGAAGTCTGTCAACAAACTTGGTCTCAGTTACATGAAATGTCTTGGGGATGGTGACTTCAGTGAAGTCAAGACTGTGAATGAGACCAAACCTTAAGGAGAACTTTTAATTCAGAAATTTGATTGCAATAGACACGTTCTGAGGTAACTTGTCATTGATATGAAAGATAAAATGTTGGAGGATGTAAAGAGCATTGTTGGACACAACAGACTTATAAAGAAGATGATGAACAGCCTTCAAGTGTTTTATGGCACGGCTGTCAGACACAAGAAATCCGGTGTGACACGAAAACTGCAGTACGAGCAATGTATCTCCCCATGGTGTAAACAGAGGAACATCTTATTCATCATCTGTGCCACGTTAGCTGATGTAAATGTCTACAGGCTCAGATTCATATCACTCCTACTTTCACAAGCAGAGGCATCTAAATTGTATCCTGGATCCTGTCAAGCCAACTTACAGGTTTCTGACCGATAATGAACTTCTAAAACAGTGTGTTCATAGCAAAGTCCAGAACCAAAACGAGTCTCTAAATTCATCCTTACTGAAACGATGGCCTAAAACGATATCTCAGTTCTTGAATTTAATGATAGGAACGTAAGGATGATTAACGTATTAGAGACAATGTGGTCCTAGATAGATAATTTCACTCAAGATATCTTGACAAAAAATCATTTACAACGCCTGGCTACAGCTGAAAAGTTAATAGAAGACCTGCTAAACGAAAGTAGACAGAAAAAAAGAAACCAGGAGACGAGCCTTGAAGAGAAAGAGGACCCAAATCTGGGGCCCTCTGAAGAAGTGACATAAGAAAAAAACGTTAGGTTGAACATTAAGCTGTATTTCCAGGAAATTGTATTTTTCAGAGGTTATGTACATTTCTCTCAAAGTCTATGGAACTTTCAATTATGAAATTTTGTACACTTATTTTTGTAATATCAATAAATGTTGTCTCTAGAATAAATTTTGAAATTTTGACTGTAAGCTGAGATACGTGGCAAAGGTTTGGAATGATGCATGAATTCTGTGCTTACAGAATTATAAGGAAAAACTATCGAAATTCTCCCATTCGATATATTAAAAAAACTCAAGTGTAAAGCTTACTATATGCAAAGAGATTAAACAGAGAAAACTTTGTATAAATCTGTTGAATAGTCTGAGAAAAAAGTACCTAATTATGTTTTGAAAAAAAACTTTATAATTCCATAAAAAAGGTAGATGTACATAATCCAAGGAACATAACAATAAATTGTTACTTTCATGTAAAATATGGAAGAAAATTTCATTGCCGTATCATCTAATTTCTTCATTTCGTGCATCTTTTAAACACTGTTCGCTTTTCATGAGCGTCACCCTTAATAAAAATGACAATAAAACACTAAAACCGGAACCATAATGAGTATAGGAAAATTGTATTTTTCGTCCTAAATTCTTTAAAACTTGACATTGTCTCAATACCGATACCACTGTTAAATGAGGCTTAATGAGAAGAATCGGTTTACCACAATATAGTTTGCGGGAAGGCAGAAATTTATTTCTCATTAACGACTGAAGTAGGCAGCTTTAACGAGACCTGCAATCAGATGTGTCAAACTGATCGCTGCGAATGATACACTGCAATCGGAACTAAATTTTCCTGTCAAAGCAATTAATGTAGGATGGATGAGTATATGCGTGACATATACACCCACTGCGGCGGTTATAAACTGACGTGTTACCGTGAGTCGATCAATGTAAAGCATATCTGTCAAGATCAAGCAAAGACAGCAGGGCTTTATTATGCCGAAATCGTTCACTCTTCGATACATTCATAAACATGGTGGTAAGGGACTGTATTAACATTTAAGGTGTAAATGTCAGTAATGGACAATGATTGCACGTAATATATGCGCAAGATAGAATAAATATAAGAGTTCTGTCAATGCGAACGTTCTGAATTTTTACAATCTAGGGTTCTAGGGGATTAACAGTGACCCTGATGCACATATTGAACTGCGACTTGCACATTATATCACTGCCTACTTTGAGCACCTTTTTCCCTCCCGAAATTCTGAGTATATCGTACCAATAAGTTATTTTTGTTATTACCGATATTTTATCCGTGGTGGCGCGTACAAGAGGAGTGTAGTGAAGAAATCTTGAAATGAACATAATCAGTCTCCCACTGGTCAAAGTACCACTCTCAGACCCAGCCTCAATCAGTGTGTGTGAAGGTGGCTTTCTTGGAGCGGATATAAACAGGGAAAAAAAACGAACGGCGACAATGGAGGCATCTACATTTATTTTCGTTTGCAGTTTCGTTCATATCGGTAGATTTGTGATTTTAAGAAAAGTTCCTCAGTATAAACACATTAGATCCACATTTTTATTCTTTGCTGTTGAAACTGGGTCAGGATGGCTTAAGCATTTATTGACCTTGTTGGAGATTACGATGACAATGCAGGATGTTTGTTGGGACAGTAGGTACGTAAGGTGGATGCCCATCGGAAAGTCATAACGAGCAACGATAAAATTATAGCCAATTTATTCAATACAGGCCGTACAGCATGTTGTTTGGAGAACAAAGGGAATTCACATGTTCAGTAGCTGTTTGCGCAAATAAAGTGGCGTTCTAGGTATATATCGTTGCAATGATCCAGAAATGACGAGAAGGATGAGAACTCTCAATATCTATTATGAGTTACAAAATCTACAGATACTGCTAATTTGCAGAGAAACGTCATGACAACACATTGAAGACAGAATTACAATATGTAAATGGGGATGAAATCATGTCAAATTGTTGCGATCGACCGAAGATTTGTACTGGATTCATTTTGCTATACATCAAGAAGCAGTTTGTGTTTAATATGTAGATATGGAACACTTTATGGAACAGGGGAAGCGAATAGTATATTTTCGGAGGTCACACGCATTTTTACATTTTTGATGGATTTGAACGAAGGGCATGAAGACTGTAAATATCACCATAAGGTACGCTGGCTAAGGTAAAAGAGATGCCTGGAACAACTTTCCTATTTAAGACCCATTTTTGTTGAATGTCTAAGGAAGAAGTATAGCAAGAACGGAAATTGGGAATGGATTGCAGATTTCGCGTTTGAAAGGAAGTTGACTGCAGAGTGCCCTCAGTAAGACGCTACAAGGTGAGAAGCAACTTGTTTTTGATATCATGGCAAAAGTGGATGCATTCAAATAGAAAATCACTTTGTGGAGGAGACACGTATGACAAGGAACATGGGCTATTTCCCTGAGCTCATTCGTGTTCGAGGAAACCAAACATTTAGCTAGTCAGGCAAAAGCAACCAGCCATGACACAAGCAGTTACAGTAAGTAGCAGATTTTGTGACATTTTACGAGCTCCTAACTAGGAGCGATTAGTGTAGTTTCATCTGTGTACTTTGGTCGTTTAGTTTCTTGAGTTTCTGCATGTTAAACATTCAACAGACACAGTTCTCACGTTTTTGTTTGCGTGCGAAATAAACCGATTTTTCGTCATATTACAAGCTGATAATCAGGAGCGAATTATTTAGTCTCACATGAGTGCTTTGATGGTTGAGTTTTTTAATATCTGCTTGTTAATCTAATTTATTGGACACAGTTCTTGAATTTTCCGTCATCTCTGCAGTAGAGTTCTGGAGGGCGTGTCGATAGTCCTTGTTTGTCTGCGCACTGTAGCTTTCCACAGTCTTAGGTGTGGTCAGGATCTGTGACTGCTCTGTGTGGATGGGAGCTGAAATGGTGACAATTTGATCTCAGCTCCAGGCTGTGATGGCTTCAGTTACACAGCTTGAATCTGCAGTGAATAGGTATCAGTGTTGTGGGATGACCGTGTGGACCCAATGGAAGTCCAGCACGTCTGAGTGCGCCAGTCCATCATCACCAGTGACAAGTCCAGTTACCGTCCACACTAAGGCAGAGTACTCACCCCTGGTCAAATGAGAGGTCGCCTCATCACGCAGGAAGTGGTGAAGCACTTCCCAGGGGGCCGCACGTAAGACCTTCACCGTTAGTGTGACAAACAAGTTCCAAGTTCTGTTTGTGGCTGACAGTGTCAGCCAGATGCAGTCTCTGTCCTGTTCCAGAGGGAACCTCTCAGCCTGCAACATCAAGACAAAGAGGGTGGGATTATTGGTAAAAGAGAACTTCAGTGTTAGGCGCGTTATGGGGACTCTTAGGCACGTGGCTGTCAAGTGGGTGGGGGGGGGGGGAGGAAAGCCAGTGTTCACTGTGTGTGCATACCGGGCGGAGTCATTCTAGAAGTGAAATGGGTCCTTCTGGGTGCCATGAAGAGCATAAGGCGCAGGCAACTACGGGGAATGGCTCTCGTCGGTACCAATGATGTGTATCACATAAGATCATAAGAAATTCTTAATGGTTTCGAGTGGCTAACAGAAGTAATACAATATACCGGTCTAGCTTCCGAGATTGAACCAGAGCTGACCATTTGCTGCAAAGTCGACAGCACCGATTGCGCACCTTTGGTATAGAGCCGAACGGAGGGTTTGAATCTGAGGCACAAGCGTAATAGAATAATAATGGGACCCATTTACCGACCTTCCAACTCAGATCATACAGTTGCTGAAAGGTTCAGAGAAAACTTGAGATTAATTTCAAACACATACCCGAAATATAGAATTATAATTGGTGGTGACTTTAATACACCCATGATATGGTGGGACAATACATGTCTAAATCCGGAAGTACCCATAGAACATCATCCGAAATTATGCTAAGAGTATTCTCTGAAAATTATTTCGTAGTTCATGAGCCCACGCCAGTAGTAAACGGTTTTGAAAAAACACTTGACCTCTTAAGAACAAATAAATCAGAATTAATAACAAGCATCAAGCCGGATACAGGGAGTAGTGAACTCAGGGTTGTCATACAGAGACTAGATATTGTAACCCTACAATCCTCCAAAAATAAATGAAATATATACTTATTCAAAAAAGAAAACATAATATCGCTTGACGCCTTCCTGAGAGGCACACTCCACTCCTTTCAAATTAACAGTGTAAGTGTAGACCAGATGTGGCTTGAATTCAAAGGAATAGTATCAACGGCTATTGAGAGATTAATAAATTAACAAACGAAGCAGCTGATCCCCCTTGGTACCAAAACAAGTTTAGAACACTGTTGCAGAAGCAATTAAAAAACGTGCCAAATTTAAAGGAACGCAAAATCTCCAAGACTGGCAATCTTTAACAGAAGCTCGAAATTTAGTGCGGACGTCAGTGCAAGATAGTTATAACAGTTTCCACAACGAAACTTTGTCTCGAAACCTGACAGAAAATACAAAGAGCTTCTGGTTGTATGTAAAGTAACCTATCGCAAGACACATTCAACGCGTTTTGTGCACGATAGCAATGGAGATATTATCGAAGGCAGTGCTGCGTGAGCAGCGCAACCTTTTCAAGATTCTTCAGCAAAAAGGACTAAGTAAATAATTCAAAATTCGAATCAAGAACAGCTGCCAACACGAGTAACTCAGAAGTAGATATCCTCGGATGTTGTGAAGCAGCTGAAATCAGTAAAAAAAAGGAAGTCTTCGGGTCCAGACCGTATACCAATTAGGTTCCTTTTAGAGTATGCTGATGCAATAACTCCATACTTAACAATCATACGCAACCGCTCGCTCGGAGAAAGATCCGCACCCAAAGATTGGAAAGTAGCACAGGTTACACCAATTTTCAAGAAAGGCAATAGAAATAATTCACTTAATTACCGGCCCATAAAATAAAAGTCGATATGCTGCAGGATTTCGCAACATACACAGTGTTCCAGCATTATGAATTACCTTGAAGAGAACGGTCTATTGGCACGCAGTCAATACAGTTTTAGAAAACATCGCTCTAATGATAATCAACCAGCTCTTTACACACATGAAGTGTTGAATGCCATTAACAAGAGTTTTTTTAATTTGATTCCGTATTTCTAGATTTCCAAAAGTCTCTTGACACTGTACGACATAAGCGGCTTGTAGTGAAATTGCGTGCTTATGGAGTATCGTCTCATTTACGTGATTGGACTTGTGATTTCCAGTCAAAGAGGTCACATTTGGTAGTAACTGACGAAAAGTCATCGAGTAAAATACAAATGACTTCTGGCGTTCACTGAGGTAGTATTATAGGCCCTCTGCTATTCCATATCTACATAAACGGTTTTGGAGGTAATCTGAGAATCCGTCTTAGGAGGTCTGCAGACGAAGCCATTATTAATCGTCTATCAAAGACATCAGAAGATCAAAAACATTGCAAAACGATTTAGGAAAGATATCTGAATGGTGCGAAAATTGGCAATTTTCCAATGTCAATTGACCCTAATTAATGAGGTCATCAAAATTGCTAAAATGAATACGTTTAACTTCGGTTAGACGATAAATCAGTTAAATCTAAAAGCTGCAAATTCAACTAAATACCCAGGAATTACATTTACGAAAAGTTCAAACTGGAAAATTTTGTGGGGAGGCGAACCAATAACTGCGTTTTATTGGCAGAACACTTAGTAAATGTAACAGATCTACTAAAGAGAGTACATACACTATGCTTGTACTCTTTCGGAGTACTGCTGCACGGTCTGGGATCCTTACCAGATAGGATTAACGGAGTTCATAGAGGAAGTTCAAAGAAGAGCAGCACGTTCCGTATTATAGCGAAATAGGAGAGAGATCGTCACTGACGCTATACAGGATTTGGGGTTACCATTAAAACAAGGTGTTTTTCGTTGCGGTAGACTCTTCTAACAAAATTTCACGCACCATCTTTCTTATCCAAATGCGAAAATATTTTGTTGACGCCGACCTACATAGGTAGGAAGGATCATCACAATAAAGTAAGGGAAATCAGAGCTCGCACGGAAAGATATACGTTTTCGTTTTTTCCGCGCGCTGTTCCAGTAGGAATGACAGAAAATTATTGTGAAAGTGGTTCGATGAACATTCTGCCATGCGCTTAAGTGTGATTTGCAAAATATCCATGTATATGTAGATGTGAAAGAGTCCATTGTGGGGTTGAAAGAGTTACACAAATATCTCTCGAAACTTTGAGGATACTGTCAGTCTTACATCTGTTTTTCTAGCTGTTATCGAGGTTATTTCAATTGAAAACACCCTTATGTAGCTGCAAACTGAAGTGGTCGATCTCAAATGTACCTCTCATTCAAACAACAATTTTTACGCTGTAACTGGCCACGAGTAATACGTAGCTTTACTCGGAAAGAGTTTCTACGTCTCCGTAATGAGGTTGCAAATGTGATATCAATACCTCGATCTACGTATGTGTGGAAGCCATTTTTCGATTATGAAACTAAATGTGCCACAATTACATAACAACCTGAGCCACGAAGTCTGATAAATTGTCTGCGGCTATCCGTATGCCTACACTTTCTATCAGATATAAATTTTGTTATGACTTCAACGCGCTAGAAATCTATACTAACAATAAGTGTGTAAAACTTCTGTGTTTGTCTCTTTCCAAACGCTTCTCCAGAGCTACGAGACGAATTTAGATGGTGTTTTTGTTTGTAACTTGAGTATAGTTTTGGGCACAGTGCAGTCTTCATTTCATCAAAATCGTACAACGGGAAACCAAGATACCGTTACATAAAATTTTATGTACAAGCGTCGTATCTGTCTGTTTCTCTACTCAAACACGCTTACTTCCAAAACTACTAGACGGATTTTCATCGGGTTTTCTCTTGTAACCTTGGCATAGGTTGGGGCACTGTATAGGCTTTAATTTCATCCAAATCGGATCACGGATGAAAGATAACGTAACTTAAATTTTTATCTACACTAATGTTAGGAATGCGAAAATTATTATATTACTTTTTCGCCACTTAACCGTTGAACCGATTTAGATGAAAGTTGATATAGGGATAGCTTTAACACCAAGAAAGAAGACAGGCTACCTTAGAAAAAGTGTAGTGGAAGATACTTAGTGATATGAAGAACATTAGGCGAATAAGGAAGAAAATGTAGTTTTTGAAAAAGCTGTTTATACTTTGACTATTGATCATTACCATATTTATGAAAGTGCTTTTATTGGTAGATTGTACTACGTGATACGATTCAAAGTAATGAATACAATACTTACACCATTTTCCATATGTTTAATCCATACCTCGACAATATTTGTTACGTAATGTGCATATTGTCTAATGTGTAGTTACTTCAGTGTCACAGAAAGTACATTCACACTCCTCCACATGCTTCTCGATACGCATTGAGACAGCTTGAGAGTGGGAGAGTGAGACACACATACATACCTGCACAGGCAGACATGTGAGGGCAGCTGATCTTATTGCACTTGCAGTAACTTACTTACTCACCTTCACTCAACATAACAAAACTACTGTTATGTGTGTGCAGCCATGGGCAAACGCTAGTATTCAAATAAAACTGAAAATTTAATTTGTTTGTGATCTACGTTGTTGAAAAATATGAGATGTGAAACAAAAATACATGATGCGTGTAGCACTATCAGTTCCATACACATTCCCCTCTACGCACTCATACAGCGTGGCGTGAATGGCGAGGTAGTTTACACTCTGGCGATGGAGACTGGCATGGTGCACAAGTGTAACGCTTGAGCAGAGTTCTCGGCTGCCGCTGCAGTGCAACAGTCGAAACGCCGGCGCGATGCAGTCAGCGTCCAGTGGCACAGCCTGTCCCTGGATGGTGGTGCATGTTTAGCTCAGCGCACAGCCTGAGGAGGCGGCCACATCATAGAGTCGCCAAGCCGAGCAAGTTGCAGCGGTGACGAGACAGCGTTATCACCTCAGCCAGCATGGGGCTGAGTCAGGTCTGGGTAAGCAACGAGACGCGGTCCACCCGCCGGTGTGGCCGAGCGGTTCTAGGCGCTTCAGTCTGGAACCGCGCGACCACAGTTTTCGGAGGTTAGAATCCTGCCTCGCGCATGGATGTGTGTGATGTCCTTAGTTCAATAAGGTTTAAGTAGTTCTAAGTTCTAGCGGTCTGATGACCTCGGATGTTAAGTCCCATAGTGCTCAGAGCCATCTGAACCATTTGACAGCGCTCCACAGAAAGCTGGTCACACCATTTATCGTAGTTGCATGACTAGAGATGTTGTTCAACAAATGCAGACTAGAGTATACAACAGCACTGTACGAAGATACCTTTGACCTCAGCTATGTACAACAATGCGACATGCCTAAGAGCTATATTCGAAGAAATGCTCTAAATCGCAGCGAGAAGACTGTCAGTGGCAACCCACTATCGTCGAGTCGAAACTTTCACTGTTCCACTTTCATGTCGTACAGCAAAATGTCTCAACACGTTTCTTAGCAGCAGAAGTCTGTAGCACGTGGTACAAGCTTCTTGTTGAATGATACCGACCAACGGAAAAGCAACAATGAAAAAAAAGGTGGATACCTAGTCCCAATGAATTAAATATACTAGACTCTCTAGAGCACAAGATTCTGTCTCAAATAGTCGCAGAAGCGTGACAAAATAGTAACCAAATACTTATCCTGGTCAACAGAAGTATGCTGAGCCACATAGACGCAACAACTATCACGGCAACATGCACTAAGAAATTCCCGGCGTCCAAGACACCATCCACAGTTCTGATTGTGACCCATACAACGGACCCAATCTTCCATCTGCGACAAACTGAAAAATTGCAGTTTCTAACATATCTATGAGACCAATGTGAGAAACAAAGAAAAAGGTAAAACTATAAACAAATCATCATGAACTTCATAGTCATTGCATTGGACACAGTCTTTAAATACTGTGATTAATTTCAGCCTGCTGACTATAACAACAATATATCGTTGGTCTCCTATCAACATCAAAGATGCAGCAACAAAATGTCAAGATCTGGGAAGGAAGCCAGGCAAATAAATCATTCCTCTAGAGAAGTTACTAAGTACCTTCAGCTGCCACATACATAGAGATATATGAGTATCATGAATATGGAAATTTTAAAGAAGTCTCATATGTTTACTTTTAGTTTTTTATTCTTGCCAAGTGTCAGATCACTTACAATTTAAATTATTAACTTTTACTATAAAAAGTTCACAGAATACTAATGAAAGTTTCTTATACAAAGTAGAGCATGATTGTGATCCAAAGACTCCAATATAGTATACACTCACAGCGGTCCCCAGACTTAACGCTACGGTAGCAGAGTGCGTGCACAGTGGGCAGGTGGCAGCTCAGCAGAGAGTCAGGTGCAGGTATGAACAATGCATCTGCAGGTAGGGACCCTGCAGCCGTTTGTCGTCAGCCAGTAGCTGACCTCAGCTTGAACGCACATATTCAACTTCCCGCACCATCGGCATTAGGCACAGCCTGTAGTCCCACAGGTAGCGGAGGCACGTCCATTAGCACTGCGCTGGATGAATCACATTAGATCGACGACTGTCGTGAAAGTTTGTCACCTATTAACAGCCCGAATGCTATACCGACTGGTCCGTCGACATACTCACTGAACCATCCGACAGTGTGTGGATGCCAGATGTTGTATCATAGGTCAATACTCCCCTCGTTGGTGTCTGACAGTTGACAACAGAAATGCACGTTTCCGATAGACGCCGATAGCAGTCGCGCTGGGACCCAGCAGATCCAATGATATGCGTCTGCTGAGGCACTCCCCCAGTAACTCTGAATGTGAGTACCCTCTACTGCCACGATATAGGATGGCTGAATGCACTTACATAAGTCAGTCTCAGTCACAGTCTTCGAAAATCTTCAGTCTTAATCAGCCTTCTGACAGTTCGTATATGGATTAGGAGTAGGAGCCTACGACACTGCCGATATGCGAGCTAGCATTGTCGTTGAGAACGAATGACCCACCCTCGAGCAACTGAGGTCGGCTTTTGGCATTTACCTGCTCAGGTTTTGATAAGGCTACGATAATACACTGTTGTGACACTTGTTCCATCTGGGACTCTGTCTGTCATGATGATTCACTGGTGATCATAAGTAAAAATGATCGTTTGTTTGAGGTTTGAGTGAATCGAAATTTTTTTGTTTGTGGAGAATCTAAAGCTCCCCACTGAGTGGTCTGTGATTTCAACTCAAGTTCAAAGTGTCTAATCCACGTTTCATCAATAGCGACAATTCGACACAAAATCCTTGAGCTTAAAAGTAGAATTGTTGCTTGAACAAGGTTGCAATGGCCAGGCGTTTTCGCTTCTCTTCAGCAGTAATTTTCCTCTTCTTCAAATCATTTGTCAGAATACGGAATACTAATGTTGGTGGAATTTCCGTGGCTTCAAAGTGTTCCTACCATATCCCACGGCGATATTCTTCAAGAGCATCTGCCACAAGTTTCGCACTTCGTTCATCTGTTGACGTTGGCTTGCGGCTCTTGGCTTACCGACTACGCTCATACGACCACCACTAAAACGCTTAACCATACGTGAAATTGTACTACGGTACATGTAAACTCACCATAAACTTCATTTAACACACCACGTATCTCTGTCAGTTTTTTTCCACGAAAAGTTTCGAGCGTGATGTACGACTTCTGGTCTTCAACAATCATAGTACATGAGATCCCCACAGGGTCTGTTTCTATTTCTCGCCAATATTATATCAGAGTACATACCGAAAAAACAAAAACACGTACCTCTTCCTCAATCTCCGAACTACATCTGACGTAATTTTCATTGATGTTGCATCAAACAGTCCATTGTAATACAAACCTGTGCATTATTTATTAAATATCCTTCGTACCTACTACACAGCCTCAGTAGTAGTGACGTGCGTCCATGTTATCTGCTGTTACAGCTCCAGAGATTCGAATACAGAAAGCTAATTCTGCCTATACCCTTAACTTTTGGTTACCGTTTTAACAAATATAGTAATAGGCATTGTAGATGAGTGTGATGTACATTGGGACACTTTGCATGTTTCGAATATAGAAAGCTAATTCTGCCTATTCCCTTAACTTTTGGTTACTGTTTTAACAAATATAGTAATAGGCATTGTAGATCAGTGTATTGTACATTGGGACACTTTGTATGTTTCCGCAACTCTATAATAGAGGCTTAAATGCTTTTTCTTATTCCATATTTAGATTGAGGAATTAACTTTATATGAGCTGCAGTCTTTTCCTTAAATTGCAAAAATTACCCACGAAATTTAGGTTTTCCCAAACGTAGAAACATGTTCCAAGGTATTACAGTATGGTCAAGTACTTATGTATTAATATTCAGCTGAAATTTAAAAGCGTTGCAGGCGAGAAACTCTTATGAGTACTGTACTTAGAGATCTATCTGTTACATTTTTGCTCTACATAACACTAATAATCAGTAAGTGAAATCGAAGTAAGAAGAAATATTATCTGAAACCAGTTACTGAAGGACTTAAATACATTTCTAAATTAAAGCTCGAAAATAATACAGATTTCCATTTTGAAGGCAGACGAATTTCTTACGATACTAAAACAACTCAATTAATTTCCAAATTACCCACGGTGATTGCCAGAAGACCGTCTATTCCAAGGTGCAAGATGGTGCAACACCGAAGATCTAGGGCTGTGCTGTCCATACGTTATATAAATAAAAATAGGTAAGCTTTACTTGCCTCTAAGTTCTGTAACTGGAGAATGATCAATATATTCAAAATAGCTCTAATGTGTTAGACAGCTCTTAAATGTGTATAACTCTAAATGTTTACAAACGCAGCACAACGGAGAACTTCATATCTAGCAAAAACAAAAGCTGTAGAGAATGGCGGAAACTTCTTATGGTGCCTGTAGTGCTCATTCCTTGATGTTGTTTTAAAATCCGTCACTAGTTCGAGTAAGGACAGAAAAAATCATATGTCCCTTGATGCACTATCCCCTAGCTATGACAGTTCCCCCTAATGCACTCAATAAGTACAGAGAGTGTATTGTCCACAATCCATTAGTGCTATGGCCTAGCAAGAGTATAGTCGAAACCATTAAAAAAGTGGAACATCTCTCAATTCATCTGACCCACCGGTACAGTAATAGCGTGATGTTATTTTTGAATAAAACAGTTCTGGTTGCGAAAATATACCCCGGTTATCTCGATCTGGATATACGCTTATTTCACAGAATAATATTTCTACGAATGCCTCTCAGTCCATGGAAATCAGATGATCCGTATTAGATTGACCATTCATACGGACTAACATGTGTTTAAATACAAGTGTGAAAATAGTTAAAACGTAAAACCGAAGGAAAACTGCAATGGCCCGCAGTAGTACAGTATTTATTATGGACAGTCGGAGTTTTCATATGGTTTTTTATTTTAATTGTTTTAACAATTGTATGTAGAAACCTATTATACCGTGTGAACAGTTAGTCAATCACGTGTAATCACTGTATCTGCGGCTGCCCTAGTTTTTAAATTATCTGTGATATGGTGGTGCACTACAAGAGCTAAACGTTTCACTAAAGCAATATTTCCGCATCCAAGACAGTTTTATTAAAAATTATAGAAATATTCTAAGATAGGCGAAAGGAATGGTTATAATGTAATCTATCCTTGCGACTGAAATTGCTGCGACAGGTTACATAGCTAAATATCAGGTTACGTAAGAAGTCGGATACCATGTTTTTACACGGGGATCACAACCCATAATGACATGGCAGAGATTCTAGCATCGATCAGATCAAACGTGTGTTCATTATTTTAGCCGCATCATTATCTATACCGATCACTCTCGACTTCTTGACATTACACTTAAATATAACCCCCTCCCTATTAAATATGACGTTTACTTTTTTTAATAAGCACATTTCCGTATCTTTTACCAAGTTAACGTTGAATGTCTTATTGGAAGACATGTGTAAGATTTATAGAGGGGACACTGATCTACTTCACCATTATGCCGACATAATAAAATGCGAATTATACGAGCCTTCGTGCAGTTCAAAACGAGGTAGGAGCTTATAACATTCATTTCTCGTAACATTAGAGATGAAATTTCAAATTCGACATTCAGTTTGATGGAGGTTGATTATAATGTGTAACTGCATCTCGTTAATTATCGGATGGCGAATTACAGCGACAGAGGAAAGGGTAAGGTGAAGGAAATAGTGTATGAAATTCTTGCAGCTGGTTGACTGCTGGATAAAAACATTAAAATCTTCAGCTGAAAACGTTACGCTGGATTCCACAAGACTCGCATTTTTACAACACTCATTTCGTCGAGACCTAAGTGGAGACGAGGTCGTCATTTAGATTTACAGTTGCGCTCTCGCCCGAACAAAAAGCGGTCTCTCTTAAAATGCAGAGCCCTGAAATACACACGCCATAAGCATCGCAAACTGGCGGGCACTGTCACCAGAGTAAAAAGCAGGGGGTCAGCACACACGCTCCTAAACAGAAACGGGCATTTCTATCCTCATTCCGTCTCGGTGATGAGTAATTTACGCGGCACATTCACACAAACAGCAGCTTGTTCATTTCCAGCCACTCTTCCTCACGCTGATGCACATTACGGCCGCACGGAGAAGAGAGACGACTGAGAAGAGGTAGGATGCATTGCAACAACGGTAGGCGTTTTTAGTTGCTCTGTCAACTTGCTTGTTTCGTTTCATACAAAAGTAAAGAGTGATTCAAGAGAAACAGCAGTTACCGATAAAGACTAAATTATCTCTGTCCCTTCTGTTATACAGGGTGTTACAAAAAGTACGGCCAAACTTTCAGGAAACATTCCTCACACACAAAGAAAGAATATATGTTATGTGGACATGTGTCCAGATACGCTTACCTTCCATGTTAGAGCCCATTTTATTACTTCTCTTCAAATTACATTAATCATGGAATGGAAACACACAGCAAGAGAACGTACCAGCGTGACTTCAAACACTTTCATACAGGAAATGTTCAAAATGTCCTCCGTTAGCGAGGACATGCATCCACCCTCCGTCGCATGGAATCCCTGATGCGCTGATGCAGCCATGGAGAATGGCGTACTGTATCACAGCCGTCCACAATACGAGCACGAAGAGTCTCTACATTTGGTACCGGGGTTGCATAAACAAGAGCTTTCAAATGCCCCCATAAATGAAAGTCAAGAGGGTTGAGGTCAGGAGAGCGTGGAGGCCATGGAATTGGTCCGCCTCTACCAATCCATCGGTCACCGAATCTGTTGTTGAGAAGCGTACGAACACTTTGACTGAAATGTGCAGGAGCTTCATCGTGCATGAACCACATGTTGTGTCGTCCTTGTGAAGGCACATGTTCTAGCAGCACAGGTAGAGTATCCCGTATGAAATCAAGATAACGTGCTCCATTGAGCGTAGGTGGAAGAACATGGGGCCCAATCAAGACATCACCAACAATGCCTGCCCAAACGTTCACAGTACTGTAGAGCAATGAGACGCATGTCAAGACAAGCACCGAAGTCAACATCACCTTCCTTCAATTGGGCCAGCTGGCGGTGAATCGAGGAAGTACAGTACATACTGACGAAACTAAAACGAGTTCTAACATGGAAATTAAGCGTTTCCGGACACATGTCCACATAACATCTTTTCTTTATTTGTGTGTGAGGAATGTTTCCTGAAAGTTTGGCCGTACATTTTTGTAACACCCTGTATACATATTAACAAAAGGTTTGTATCACGACTTTATTTCCAAATTGATGGCATAGGAAACAAAATTTAGCACTGAGGCTTGTGTGTACAGGGTGAGAAAGCCTGGACACGCCACAGCAAATGTATACTGAATGAATTAATATCCGAGGAGCGGTATCGCCAAGTTATAGTGGACAATAAGGCGAGTTTCATGATGTTCGGAAATACTTTTTGTTGTTTATAGTCGCCGAATTACGATACTGACTCATTCTCTTCTCTTTTACTTTTTTTCTAATGGAACTTTGTAGTTTTCACTGCGGCATTTGAAAGATACTTCTAACAGAACTTAATGACGTAAAATGTATGGCATTTGATCAAATGGTATCAAGATAACAGCACCACAAACCAGTGAGCCGCCGTCAGGGGAAGAGTTCCACAAACGTGTGATCCGTCATACCAAATGTAAGCATCACGTAACTCACGTATGGTTCCTATGTTTACCTGTGCCATAGCAGCCCATCGCGTTCTATTCTTTAATTGTAGCAATCAGATAATTTGCTCGTAAAGCTATTGAGACATTCACAATGTGTACGACAGTCGAAAATATGAATGTGGATCATGGCGAATGTAGGCGCTAGAGGAGCTGTGCGGTTATATGCTGAAACGTATGCAGATCGTTCAGAGCACTCATGGTCTGTCTTTGCAAACACCATCAAAAAAGTTCTAGAAACTGAAAGCGTGAAGAATAAAATACGTCAAAGGAAAAAGAAGAGCAACTGATGGAAGAAACAGTAATAATATTTCAGCAGCGGTAACACTCAACGCAAATGTCACTAAGAGGCATTTCGGAAGTATGAGAGGGATCAGCAAAACGAGTGTTCTGCGATACTATACTCCATCATATTTCATCCTTCGGCATTTCGCTGCATCTACAGCTTCACGGCAAAGGCTCCCAGAATTGGCTGCAGATCTCCAACTGCTATCTGCGAAATGTAAAATGTGATGCGGCACACTTTTTACACACCATGGGCAAGTCTGACTTCGCAACTATGCACTACTTGTCGTTGACTCAGGTGTATATAAACAACGCTCATGGGCCATCAATGTTTGGCGCATATTTATCAAGACAACCCCCCCCCCCCCCTATTGTTGGCCCCTGTTTTATTGATGGGAATCTAAATATACTGAAGACCTTGAGTTCCTAAATTATGCTATTGCGACAGTTACTGGAAGGCATCACACTGTAAATAAAGCAATTAGTGTGATACCAACACGGCTTATGCCACTCCCTTTCCACAAATGTAATGATAGACCCTCTTACGAAAACATTAGGAGAGCACTGGAACGGTCTTTAAGGAAACGCCCAATTATCTGCACACTCACCAGATTTAACACGTCTACATTTACTTGCTGCGAAAATTAAAGTAAGAGGTCTATTAGAAATCACCGATGCCTCCCGAAGTCGTGACGTGCCTTCCAACAGGGGCCTGTACTCTCGGTGAGTCCAGATAAAACGGAAGATGCAGTGTTACTTATCCAGTTATAGCGTATAGCAATGCTCAGCATCAACATTTTGAGCATTTGGTTAGACACCTGTGATAATAAACACATGAACCTTACCTGAGATGCGTATTTGCTTACATTTGGTATACCATAATAGGCAGACGTTTGTGGACAGCTGACAGCGGGATAACGGCTTGCAGTGCTGTCACCTAGATACTATTTGATCAAGCCCCATCATTTTATTTCATGGAAGCTCTCTCAGAAGCTCCTATAGAATGTCACAGGAAAAAATACATAGATACATCAGAAAAAAAACAAAGGTGATGTCGCAATTCGGCAACTATAAACGATAAAAATTATTCGCGGCCGTCAGGAAATTGGCATATTGTTCGCTATAACTCGGTGAAAATTGTGCCACGATATATTTGTTAGTTCTGGGTATATATCGGGTGGTCTTTCTTAACTGCCTCATCCTGCAAGTTCATTTGTAACGAGTCCGGGTCACCAAGTAGATAAATATGACATTTATATAGCAAGAAAACAGCCTATTTCGCAATGGGGTTTTTCATAGCATTCCTGAACCACGCCAATACGTTTTGAAACGTCGACTTGCACGGATGCAGCTCGAATTTGTCCTACCATATCATCGATGAAATCATCAAACCAGCCCTGGACGAAATTGAACCACTCTCCGAGAGTGATTCTGAGTAAGTGGCACAGAGTACGTGATAGTTGACCACGTCCAAAACAGCACGTTTCAACCTATTCCACACATGTTCAAGAGAAAAACACCTCGAACGCGTGAGGTATCATCCATCAGTTTCAAATTGCCACCAAAATACTGAGGATGGGATCCCACTATTGGTGCCATAATGTCGTTCCTTCCCGGTAAAGCAATGAGATTGCTCTCTACAACGACGAGAATTGTATTCTGGGCTCTACTAATGCAACCGGAGAACATACCACGCAACCACTTTATTGTATCTGTTGGACTCAGTGCTGGAAGCATTTGATATTACCAGATTGCCTCCAGACACTTAGTCTGCGATTATCAAGACACATTAAGATCTGTGTTACGTCTCTAAAAAATACCCCGTGCCAATATTGGTGCTTCCAATCTCCGACCGATCGAGGTGGCGCAGTGGTTAGCACACTGGACTCGCATTCGGGAGGACGACGGTTCAATCCCGCCTCCGGCCATCCTGATTTAGGTTTTCCATGATTTCCCTAAATCGCTTCAGGCAAATGCCGGGATGGTTCCTTTGAAAGGGCGCGGCCGATTTCCTTCCCCATCCTCCCCTCACCCGAGCTTGCGCTCCCTCTCTAATGACGGGACGTTAAACACTAATCTCCTCCTCCTCCAATCTCCGTGATTTGCTGCGGAGTCCGTGGTGTTGTCAGGTATGACGTGGTGCACGCTTTTGTCGTCTGAACTGGAGATTTCCATCAGCAAAGCATCTCCTAATACTTTGTAGCGATACACGATGTCCTGTAGCCCGTTGCAGCGTGCAGTTCAGTTTAGGAACCTTCAGCCCACGCTTTCTTTGACCCAAAAGTGATAGCTGTCGACCACCTGTGCACATGTCGAACGTTCAATGGTTGTGCTGTTGGTCCTAAAATATTACCCTTCAACGTCGACACGACGTCACTTTGACTCTGCTGCACACGTCGAGCTACATCCCTGGTTGGCAAGCCACCTGTGCGTAACGTGAGGACGCAGATCAGATCACTGGTCACTATTCTCCTTTGAGACACAATGTATGTTCACCACCCTGTTACACAGATGTCTCTAGTGCATCTCAACTGGTGTATTATATTCAACAGAAATGCTGCTGAAATGCATCCATTCAGTGCGGCGTTCTACCCGTAGGTAGACCTCAAGTTAACTTTTCTATATTTAGAGACAACATAAGGTGGACCTTCCGATCGTTGCAAGAACAATTGCAATAGTTAAACTCCTGCACTATATATCAGCATGGACCAGCACTTTAATTGTAGTGTACATATCAGGCCTCACACTGTGAGAGACGTTTTCGGGACTAAGTATTTTATTCCTATCAGTGTTAATTTAGCATATGAAATGGATGAAGCGAGACAATATCACAACATCCAAATACATCAAAAATAAATGGAAGAACACTGACGAGAAAAAATCGCAACATCAGGAAGGAGTTGTGTGATATAAATAAAAGTTGGTAGGTGTTTTTCCACATTTGAAAGGTGATGTCTAGTAAGATATCGCGCCAGTCGCATAACAGTGGAGCAATTAGCACCACTGTGGGGAAGCTTTACACACACACTGTATCGGTCGTGATCATTAGTGGGCCTTGAGATAGGAAGTGGTGACTTGATCTCACTCAGGCCTTTAAGGTGACAATGATTCCATTAACAGCATCTCCCTCTGTTTCAACGAGGTCGTGTAATGGGGATACGAGTAGCTGGATGTTCCCTTTTACGATATCGCAGAAAGACTTGGCAGGAATGAAGCCATTGTCCACGACTGGTGTCAGCGGTGGTCACGGAAATGTACGGTCGCCAGATCACCGGGTTCCGGACGGCCACACTGCACTACCGAGAAGGAGGACCATCATATAAGCGTGTGGCTCTGACATATCGTAGTGCTCCTGCAGCAGCAATATGAGCAGCAGCGGGCTCCACAGTAAGGCAATGAACTGCAACAAATCGGTTACTTCAGGAGCAGCTCGAGCCAGGAGCCCTGTAGCGTGCATTCCACTGACTCCAAAACATCACCATTTGTGACTTCTGATGTGTCGGCAGCTGGGCCAACACCTTGTAGATCGAGATGGCTGAAAATGCACGCTAGACTAACGCAGACGGCGTGAAGTACTGGAACAGGCTACGTAATTAATGCTATGAAGAAAAGTACGTAGCTGGATTAATACTTATCTTTAATCAATCATTGTGGTACATCGCTCTTGACTATACACAGGAGACTTTAATTACAATCACTGTAAGGCTAATGGCGCCTTGCTAGTTCGTAGCCATTAACTTAGCTGAAGGCTATTCTGTCTCTCGGCTAATGAGAGAGAAAGGCTTCGTACATCTAGTCGCTAGCTAGGTCGTCCGTACAACTGGGGCGAGTGCTTGTTCGTATCACGAGACCTGCCTTGTGGTGGCGCTAGGTCTGCGATCACACAGTGGCGACACGCGGGTCCGACATGTACTAAATGGACCGCGGCCGATTTAATCTACCACCTAGGAAGTGTGGTGTCTGGCGGTGACACCACAACTTCAGTGGTGTGAAGCGAGAGCTTATTGGCAGGCAGGTTGCAGGTGTACTTTGTTTCCTGATGAATACTGATTCTACCTCGACATCATTAATGAATGTGTGTTGGAGACAAGCAGAGAACTTGCAACCAACCTGTCTGCGTGATAGACACTATTTTTTGACCTACAGCAGGAGTTGTGGTCTGGGGTGCACTGACTGTAAATTTTTACATCTGTCAGGAGATTCGACCTGCCATTGGTTCAAATGGCTCTGAGCATTATGGGACTTAACAGCTGTGGTCATCAGTCCCCTATAACTTAGAACTACTTAAACCTAACTAACCTAAGGACATCACACACATCCATGCCCGAGGCAGGATTCGAACCTGCGATCGTAGCCGACGTGTCATTCATGACAAGCATTCCAGGGGGTGTTTCAACAGGATAACACTCGCTCATATACTTCTGTTGCAAGCCAGCATGCTTTACAGAGTGTCGACATGTTGTGTTGGCTCACTCTGTCATCAGACTTGTCTCCAATCGAGCACATATGGGACATCATCGGACGACAGCTACAGCGTCATCCACAACCAGCATTAACCATCCCTGTATTGACCGACCCCATTTGCAATAGGCATGGAATTCTATAGCACAAACTGACATACGGCACCTTTACACCACAAAGCATGCACGTTTTCATACTTTCATTCAACATTCTGGCGATCACACTAGTTATTAATGTACCAGCATTCCACATTTGCAATAGCTTGTCTCACGCTTACATTAAACTGTGATCTTCCAATGTTAATCACTTAAATACACTCCTGGAAATGGAAAAAAGAACACATTGACACCGGTGTGTCAGACCCACCATACTTGCTCCGGACACTGCGAGAGGGCTGTACAAGCAATGATCACACGCACGGCACAGTGGACACACCAGGAACCGCGGTGTTGGCCGTCGAATGGCGCTAGATGCGCAGCATTTGTGCACCGCCGCCGTCAGTGTCAGCCAGTTTGCCGTGGCATACGGAGCTCCATCGCAGTCTTTAATGCTGCACAAAAAAAAAAAAAAAAAAAAAAAAAAAAAAAAAAAAAAAAAAAAAAAAAAAAAAAAAAAAAAAAGAAGATAACAAATGGATCTAAACAGAGCCCGCCTCCACGGGACACGGGCAACGGTGTGAGTGGGGACGGGAGCCGGTGTGGTGTTACTTTAAGTCACTGCGGACCCCGGACCCAGTCACAGCGGCTAAGTGGCAATATACGACCCACCATAAGAAATTAGACGGTGGGTCATAAAATATAAGCAGCTAGTGAAAAAAAAAACAAAAAAAAAAAAAAAAGTCTTTAACACTGGTAGCATGCCGCGACAGCGTGGACGTGAACCGTATGTGCAGTTGACGGACTTTGAGCGAGGGCGTATAGTGGGCATGCGGGAGGCCGGGTGGACCTACCGCCGAATTGCTCAACACGTGGGGCGTGAGGTCTCCACAGTACATCGATGTTGTCGCCAGTGGTCGGCGGAAGGTGCACGTGCCCGTCGACCTGGGACCGGACCGCAGCGACGCACGGATGCACGCCAAGACCGTAGGATCTTACGCAGTGCCGTAGGGGACCGCACCGCCACTTCCCAGCAAATTAGGGACACTGTTGCTCCTGTGGTATCGGCGAGGACCATTCGCAACCGTCTCCATGAAGCTGGGCTACGGTCCCGCACACCGTTAGGCCGTCTTCCGCTCACGCCCCAACATCGTGCCGCCCGCCTCCAGTGGTGTCGCGACAGGCGTGAATGGAGGGACGAATGGAGACGCGTCGTCTTCAGCGATTAGAGTCGCTTCTGCCTTGGTGCCAATGATGGTCGTATGCGTGTTTGGCGCCGTGCAGGTGAGCGCCACAATCAGGACTGCATACGACCGAGGCACACAGGGCCAACACCCGGCATCATGGTGTGGGGAGCGATCTCCTACACTGGCCGTACACCACTGGTGATCATCGAGGGGACACTGAATAGTGCACGGTACATCCAAACCGTCATCGAACCCATCGTTCTACCATTCCTAGACCGGCAAGGGAACTTGCTGTTCCAACAGGACAATGCACGTCCCCATGTATCCCGTGCCACCCAACGTGCTCTAGAAGGTGTAAGTCAACTACCCTGGCCAGCAAGATCTCCGGATCTGTCCCCCATTGAGCATGTTTGGGACTGGATGAAGCGTCGTCTCACGCGGTCTGCACGTCCAGCACGAACTCTGGTCCAACTGAGACGCCAGGTGGAAATGGCATGGAAAGCCGTTCCACAGGACTACATCCAGCATCTCTACGATCGTCTCCATGGGAGAATAGCAGCCTACATTGCTGCGAAAGGTGGATATACACTGTACTAGTGCCGACATTGTGCATGCTCTGTTGCCTGTGTCTATGTGCCTGTGGTTCTGTTAGTGTGATCATGTGACGTATATGACCCCAGGAATGTGTCAATAAAGTTTCCCCTTCCTGGGACAATGAATTCACGGTGTTCTTATTTCAATTTCCAGGAGTGTATGTTAACATTACAAATGTATTCACAAAATTTCATTGCTGTACATTAATTGCTTTTGGAGTTTTGACTTTTTTCCGTCAGTATATATCCATTCACGTGAGACATAGAGTTTATGAGCAACTGCTGCAGTTTAAACTAATATTAACTAGGGTATGTCGCAGTTCTGCCAACTTAAAAGGCCAACAAGCATGTCGCTTTCATTTGGTGAAATATTGCCCTGGAACCGGCTCTGCTATATGTGGCTACAGAGAACACGGTATAAATTGGTTTTACTGAGCCACAGTCATCAGCGCTTGTTGGATTGGTTTTGTGAGCACCTTAGTGTGCAGATTGAACGAACAGTTATTGAATGCTATCCACTGTGTCTCAGGATTCTTCATATTATCTGTTTTAGTTTGAGGTTACCCTGATATTATTTAAGGTTCACTAGTTTCAACTTGGCTAACTTACATTGCTAGGGTTTTCTGTTTGTATATTCCACGATCATTCCTGTCAATCTGATTTGTAATTCACACAATTTTGAATATGATGGCCTTGTGTAACTTGTTTTTGCGCTGAGGGTTAATTAAGTTCCGGTTTTGGTACTTTGTGGGCATTGTGTTTAAATTGTATCTATACGTTTTTTATAGAATTGGTTTGAGTCATTTGCGTTCTACTTCAATAGTTCAAAAAATATGTGACGATTCAAGTAATCTGTCATGCGAGAGTGATGATGAAGAATGCTTTTATTGTGTTGTGGTGAGTTAGTGCTGCTGAAATCGTGGATGGGGAGCAAGATAGGAAGATAACTACGTTGCCCTTTCCTCTCGGGCAGAGAAAGGAGGCCGCCAAATTAGCACCTTTTGCTGACGTACGTGTGACATGCAGCTGCATTCACATGACACCACTCGACACCCCAGAGAGTTTTGCGTGTAATTTGTAACACAGAAGCAAGGTGCTGTGGCCTTCGCATTTCGGTCTTCCGCCCTTCCTTTCTTGCTCGTTAAATACTAGAAGTCAATTATTTTTTCATTGCTGAGATGCAAATCAGCTGCCTCAAAAGCGAACGTCACGGTACTAGCGTCACTTTAACGAACTCGTGTACGGATCTTAGGCGAACGCACAACAAAATTCGACAGGTTTTGAATAATGGTAACCGATACGGTGTCTCGTAAACTGGTCAGTTCTTTGCTGCTCGCTGTGAACAATCTTGCCGTTTTCGTGAAGAGCACGGTTCTCTCCTTTTGCCGTTGGGATGACGCGTATACCCTGCGCAGATGTTAAAGTTACGCTGTATCTGTCTTCCATGTCTCGTGCTATGAATTGATATCTGACCGTTTACAAGAATAACACATGTCTCCAATGTCATATTGGAGAACCTTATGACGATCAATCCAGCTTTTAGTGTTCTCTGAATGAAATAACAAAGAAGTCCAGCATCTTATTGTAGAGTTCGTTTTGAAATCCTTGTTAATATCTCAGAGCTCATATTTTGTAAACCGAAAAGCGATACCGAAGAGCACATCTGTTGCGACACATGAGAATTCGTCGTAGGTGTGTATACCACCTGTCACATACGTCGAAAAAATAATACCTATCGTTTCTTGACCTCATTCAACGACTCGACATTTGGCAAGTTAACTGTCCGGAGCGCTACCCTTTTCCATCCTGCAAAGGGTATGAAGCAGTAACATAGAAATTAGGGAGAAAATTGATATTCAGTGTGCCGTCAGTATCCAATTCTCGTTTTATTTGAAGAGTCTGCGGAACTCTCAAGGTTTATGAATGGTGGCTCGAAGGTTTCCTCGTTTACTAGCACGCAGACTACCGCCAGCCTAGTGCAGAGATGAGAATTTTAGCCGAGATACCACCACGCTTGTTTTTGCGCTTCTGCTTCAATTCAGTTTCTCGTTATGAAGCACCAGAACTTCGTTCGAGCTGTGCAGGCTCTCGGCGTTACAACTTATAGTGCGAGACGCAGGAACCGACAGGAAATTATTAACGGGATTGTGTTTAAGGACGCGCTCATCTCAGGTCATCCTGTGTCTGTATTCTACCTCTTTTAATATAATGGTCTCTTCCAATGCTGATAATTCGCTTACAGCTTTAGCTAGCCATTTTTTCCAATACTTGTAAAACTTTTAGTACCTGAGAAACGCTGGCTCTCTTTAGGTTGGGTATGGCATGTTTCAGAGTAGAAGAACGCAGAGTCCTACTGTAGCTGTATCGTTGTTCCTTTTACTTTTCTTTGTCTTATTTCCTTCTCCTACTACGTGGCGTTTACCTCGCTGGCAAAACTGCGTTCGTAATGCACACATAAGATTCATACATGTATACAATAATAACTTGTATACAATAATAACTTGTAATCAGCTTCTGTTAGCAAAGTCCTCGTACAAATCGTCATAAATACGTTTATTATAGGGTACAAAATATTCGTCCTTAGCTTGTAGCTATCTCCAAGGCTTTAATAAACGTTATTCAGAATGATGAGAGAATGAGTGGTACAAATAGATGAACTCCTCTACATTGACTCAGAAAAAGATTTTGACAATGTGGACTGGGAGATACTATTTAGAACTGCGTCAAAACATGACTTTATTGAAAACGTAGAATGATTAATCAACAGTATCACAAGAAAAGCACAAATATAAACATCAACAAGGTACAGTTAGATGCTAGGATTAGAAAATATTGTAGACGCCGCCTACTCCTAGTCATCTTACGTGCTTAATGAGTTGATTGAGGAAGCTATTCAGCTGATGAAGAAGAAGACAAATAGAGTAAAGGCAAATACTGAAATGATCAACTGAGATTTGCAGACGATATCGTGATAGCTGCAGACTCCAAAGGAGATATGAAGAGAATGGTTGCAATCTTAAACCGGGTAGATTAAAAACTACCCAACGGGAAACAACAGTAATGATAGAACATAAAGCTTTGGGAAAAATTAAAAGCAATATAAAATAATTGTTATCAGAAATGATTAGGTGAAACAGTTTTGTTATCTCGGCTGGGTAATCACAGAGACCAATAAATGCTCAATGGGAATGAAGATAAGCATTACATTAGCAAAACAGGCAAACATTTCAACCAGGAAATTAATGGTTACAGTTATGATAGAATCATCTGCAAAATCATTTGTATGGCGTACACTGCTCTGCTGAAGTAAATGTGCGACTCTGGGGAAACTGGAAAGGAATCGATTTGAAACTACTGACATGTGGAAATGGCGGAAAATAACAAGAACGAGCTGGACGGAAAGAAAAATCAACCTGAACGTCTTGAGGGAAGTCAACAAATCAAAAAGCTTACTAAGGGAAATGGCAAAGAGAAAAATAAAATTTATTTGGCGCATCACCAGATACTCTTCAAGGGAAAGTGCTGGAAAAGAAAGTAAAAGAGCCGTCTATCAGGAAGCAGTTGGTACATCAAGAAGAGGATAGCATGTGTCAGTTACATAACTGAAACGAGTAGCCAATGACAGATGAAATGACTGTATTGACAAGGCATTATCCCCTAGAATGTGAATGTACGCCCACTTTCATGTCGTCATAAGCGAAGATAATTTATCAACTGTACTTTGGTTCTATCTATGTACACATAACAGCTTTTGTTGTTGATGTTTGTTATCAGTTATATATAACAGGAACATACTGTCAAAGATATATGTCTTAGTGTTTATGAATAGGGCGCGATCTCTGGCTTCGCTGATCTTAATAAGAAGTTTTACGCTTTCTTGACTTATATGCGAATATACACTACAATAATTATTGATGCTCTTCGCGTCAAATCGGCCTGATTAAAATAGGTTTTCTGAAAAGTATAAATATGAAAGAGTACGCTGTTGGGACTAATATTTTCAATTTTCTGTCACCGATTTCCAGACATATTGGTAGCAACACCCGTTATAAAATTGTTGGCGCTCGATAGTTTATTAAACAGAAATGATACAAAAGCAGTTAGAAGTGCTATCCAGAAAATTCCTTTTAGTAAGCAAGCTTTCCTCACCAAGTAGGGAGCCACATTCTTCCGTCATGTACGGCTCAGATATTAACTTCTTTATGTTTATAAACTGTTTGCAAGATCTCAACTAGTTTACTCCACCGTTTTCATTGATAGTCCGTTGAGTCGTTCAAATCCCAGTTTTCATACATTCGATGTGTCCAGGAAAAGTAACGTCACTATCCTCTTCTTCTTTCCAGCTCCCTCTCCACAGGTTTTAATTTTTCTGGGCATAGACTCAATACAACAAGAAATTTACACATGCAACAAATACATGCACAAAAACACACAAATTTCAGTTAACATAAGTGGGATTAATTAATGAAATAAAAAGAAAAAAATATCAATAACCACTTACATGACTGCAGCATGTCTGGTTTTTCGGGCATGTCCGAAACAAAAGACATTACACGGAAAAAGCATCTGTGATACATATTACTTGAGATGAAGGGGGATGGAGCGAAAGGAAAGGGAAGGTAAGGAACTAATTAAATCAGTTGCATCGGGACCTTGTACGGAATCAGAAGCATCGAGTGAAAATCCGTCACTCTAGAACTCGACTTGTGATCTCCTCCTTACCATGCAGTTGCGTCAGTCACTGCTTCACCCAGAGACTGTGTTTATCACAAATGTGCGGACTATCTCTGTAACTCACTGGCCGACTCACACTCCCACCTAGCGCCGCATATCTGCGGTTCCCGTCCATGTCCTCCATGCTCACTAATTTTAGATTATCACTGGAGGTCGCACTTAAATGTGCATCCCCACTGTTGGTTATGGAATCGTTGTCCATCTGGGTGAATCAGTTATATGAGTGTAGGATTTATGTTCCTTAGGACACGTCCAACAGAACAGACACCACTGATTCACATCTATGGACAACTGATCCACAACCTTCATTGTGGATGCACACTTACATTCGACCTCCAGCAGGAATCTAAAATTAGGGAGCGTGGAGGTACATGGACAGGGACTGTGGATAGGTGGTGCCAGGTTGAACTGTGAGTTGGCCTTGGAGCGTGCCGTCATAATACACACATTCGCGATAAACACTCTGTTGTATGGCGCAGTCATTAACAGAACTACCTATTAAGCACGAGATCCTGTGCGCGAGTCTCAGTCTGGCACTCATTTTCACTCTCGCCGCTGATTCCTCACAAAGCCCCAATGCAATTGATATCATCAGTTCCTTCATTTTCTTCCTTTCTTCTCCTTTTCGCCCTCCCCTCCTCCTATAGTTTACAAAATCAATAATCACTCAAGGAATATTTAGTTACAGAACCACCGGACAGTGCGTGACTGTTTTAACCATTGTACTCATGTATATATAGTTAAGTCTCACCGGCCGTTTGACCATCTTCTTCTGTGCGGATGGACAAACAGTGCCCAAACTCTTACGGGAATCGGCAGTAAATGATGGTCAGGAGCACCATGAATATAGTGCGGGACAAAAAGTTGTGAATTTGGGTCTCTCGGGAGGCGTGCCAGAGTCCCTGCAGTCGCACTATCCTCTGTGTCCTCGGTGGCTCAGATGGATAGAGCTTCTGCCATGTAAGCAAGAGATCCCGGTCGGGCTACACATTTTCAACTGTCCCCGTTCACTTATATCAACACCTGTATGCAGCTAAGGGTATTCATTTCATTGTAATTTCATTCTAACGAGCTGCATGGTCACCGATGGTATCTGTTCTTTCGGATACCATCTTCATGTATATATTGTACTCAATAATGAAAATAGAGCCCGGTAGTACAGTTGTTAAGGCAACAAACTGCCTTTTGCAAAGACCAGTATTAAAACGTACAGAAACAGAAACCGGCTTGAGTGAGTCGGACATTATAATTACAATACATTTATCAGCCAGAACATAGGGATCACCGAACTACTGTCGATATAAACCAGTCCAGGTGATAGCAGTGTCACCATGCGACTTATGACTGCTAGTCAGACACATGCCCAGTGCACACTGTATCAGTGAGCATGCCATTCATGTGTAGAATAGGGAAGGCCCGCAGTATACCTTTGACCAAGAGCCTGGGCGGTCGACACGAGCATTTCGTGAACTGCACGACTTACACGGTGTTTCAGCAGTCCTGTGGTGAGTATCTTCAACATGTGGCAAAACAACGACTAGGCATCATGGGGCTCTGCGGCCACCCCTCATTACAGATGTCCGATGTCGTAGGCTGAACAGACTGTGTGAAACAGAACAGGCGGCAAACTGTGGCGGGCAGGGTTCAAGTGTGTCTCAACACAGAGTGCACCGAACATTCCTAACTATGGGCCTTCGCGTCTGATGGCCCATACATGTGGCAATGTTAACACTACGACATTGACAGCTACAAGCGAAATGAATATGACAATCAGCACTGGACATTGGTGCAGTGGCACAGCGTTGCATGGTCTGATGAATCCTGATACGTTCGTCATCATGTAGATGAGAGGACGCGAATGCTTCATCTTCCAGGGCAGCAGCTCCTTGATATCCATACTTTGGAACGAAGACAAACTGGTGGCGGTCCCATTACGCTCCCGGGAACATTCACGAGGGCATCCATGGGTCCAGTGGAGCTCGTGGAAAGCACCCTAACGGACAAAGAATATCGTACACTGGTTGCAGACCACATACACCCCTTAATGACGGCCATGTATCTTAATGGCAGGGACATTTTTCATAAAAATAATGCGCCATGTCACAATGCCAGGAGCATGGCTTCTCCGAAAGAGTGCAGTGCATGACGATAGAGTCTGGTCGTAGCTGCGAGCTGCGAGTGGGGGTGGGGGGGGGTGGGGAGAAGAGAAGAGGCATAGCAATTGTTACACTACCCCAGAAACGCGGTGGTTGATCAACTACACAGGGAAAATCAGTGAGCCTCCAGTGGCCTGGTGTTGGAAGCCACCAAATCTTCCCATCACCAAAGATGAGTATGAGACAGCACCAGCTCTCAGCAGCAGACGGTCAGATCTAGGTATCCACAGCATATTTTGAGTAGATTGTGATGGACTGTCGCAGGTTCCACCTCAGAAGCGTTTAGTGCAACACTGAGAATCTACCTGCACATGTCAGAGTGTTTGCAATGGCCAGGTTATGATCATGACATCATCCCTCAGCAAGGATTATGGAATATGCCCTAGGTACCTGAGCTTGTCAATATTCTTCATTGCATGTCGTGTCTTCCTTTCAGACTCCCGGCCTGTATATTTCTGCAGCGATAGTGTGCAGTAAAGGGGTTATTGCAGCTGACTTTGGCGATGTTGCTTTATTGTGTATGATTACTGGAATGACGTATATTTTACGTACTCACCTGCCTTGACCTTCACTCTGGCTCTGGCCATGCACAGCGAGAACTTCAACAATTTATTCATCCGCCCAAAATAGTGTTCTGGGGCACAACACACTACTTAAATGTTAATAGCAGCATGACTAAATTACTTCTTACTTTAAACCGTAATAATCTATGCTGAAAATTGCACTGTTCAGCAGCCCTGAAATTCAAAAATAAATAAAAATTATGTGTCACATATACTCATCAGCGACATCACACAAATGATAGAGTGATGTCTGCACTTTATTCCAAGAACTGCATTCATGCATTGTGTAACTGCAAACCCGAGAACTACCAGACGTCCAATAGTACCTACGACCTGATACTAAAGTCCAATACTATCTACGACCTTCACTAAACCACTCTTTTGCCCCCTCCCTCATTTTTACGCGACCCTAAACATAAATTTTCCTTCCAAATTGATTTTCTTTCGTTACAGCTCGTGAAAATGTCAAAGAAATCTATTTTCATTTCTTCACAACGTCAGACAACACAGAAGATACATGTTGTGATTGATGCTCCACAACATATGAAACGTAGTTCTGTGTCAGTATCATGTACTTGACTATAGGGGGCCTTTTATCTAATACATGTTTTGAATGATTGTGGATATGAATGGGGACGTCAAATTATGATACTTTTGCGTAGTTAACTAGCCTCAAATTTCATTAAGGCGACTGTATTAGTTAATGACGCTATTCGACATACTGTGTCGCATGCAATGATTTCGCTAAATACCAGACTATGTTTCTAGCATTAGGTCAGACCCCTGCGGTATAATTTTCTTACTGATACTTTAACGTAAACGTGTCTCCTTTTCTTGTTGGAAAGTTGTTATCAGAAATATCTTTCGTCAATGAAATTTGAACCAATGACGTTGTGTTCGGAGTCTTTGCAGTATTGTGAGTACGCAACTACCACCGTAGTGGCGCCTAGCTGTTGACGCACAAAAATCAACATGGTACCGCAATGACGGGCCACATTTCTGACTCTGCGCTTGACAATGGAAGTAAGACAAGAAAAATCAAATTACGCTCATAGAATCTGTTAATCGACTAAAAGCGATCGATGGTGTGAAATGTTGCAAGATGTTCGAAATTCGGAGAAAAATGGGAGTAAGCTAAAAGGTAAGGTAGCTAATATGTAAAAATTACAAGAATAAAGAGGGAACAATAAGAGTGGAAGACTGAGAACGAAATGTTTGGATTAAAAAGGGTACAATACAGGGATGTAGTCTTGAGCCCCTACTGTTCAATGTATACATCAAAGAAACAATGACGGAAATAAAAGTAATGTTCAAGACTGGGATTAAAATACTGGGAGGAAGGGTATCAACGATGATATTCGCTGATCTATTACTATCCCCGGTGAAAGTGAACAACAGTTACAGGATCTGCTGAACTACTTTAGCGGTCTAAAGAGTACAGTATATGGACTGGAGGTAAACCGGAAAAAGACAGAACTAGTGAGAAGGAGCACAAGTGACAATATCGAGAAACCTAACAAAAAAATTAAAGAAGAAGACGAACTTAAGGACTTCTGCTACCCTACAAGCAAAATAATCCATGACTGACAAAACAAGGAGGACACAAAAAGCACAATAGCACAGCCAAAGAGTGCGTCGCTGGCCAAGAGAAGTTAACTGGTATCAAAATTGTGTCTTAATTTTGGGAAGGAATTTCTGGGAATGTGTGTTTGGAGCACAGCATTCTATGGTAGTGAATCATGGGCAGTGGGAAAACCTAAACAGGCGGAACTGAAGCGTATCAGATGTAGTGCTAGAGAAGAAAGTTGAGAATCATGTGGACTAATAACATAGAGAATGAGGAGGTTAGACGCAAAATCAGCAGAAAAAAGAACTGAGAAGAAGGGGCAGAATGAACCTCCGTGTCGCTATAAGAAACTGTATAAGGTAGAAACTGTAGGGGAAGACAGAGATTGGAATACACCAAGTAGCTGAGTACGTAGGTTGAAAATATTTGGATCCATGTGTGATGAAATTAACATGAATCGAGAATAAGGAAAAATGATAAATTAAGTGATATGTACGAACACCATAAGATTTTAGTATTTATAAGATAAAGAATATTGAATTAGGCGTACAAGAAAGATGGAGAATGAATTACCCAGAACAGCAACAATCCAAAACCATAGACAGAACAAGAGGAAGGAGAAGACCAAGAATTAGTTGGCGAGATAATATCCTGAAGGATAGAGATAGGATTAACATCAACATCTAATTGACAAACACTGCACCCGATAGAAATATACGGGAGGGGTACGTAGAGTCGGCCCATGGTCGATAAGACACTCGTCACACTAAAGCAACAATATAGCCTTACTCGTGATATTTTGGGAAACAGCGTATTCTCTTGGTTAGATACAGATTAACGTTGCACTTACGATACATAAATACTGTCTGTCCTTTACAATGTGGTCATTTACATCTTTAACATGAGGCCAGCAACATATTACATGCGTTCGCGAAGACTTATCTGGATCAAGTTTCTTTGGAGTTTGATGCTTCTTGCGATAGTTCAGCCTTTATACGAGCTGAAAGTCTATCTGTCTTGTCATTTCTTTTCCTTACTTGAAAAGTGTCTATGCTATATTGGGTTTGAATTCTAGTAGATTATTTTGTTTATTGCAGGAACTTTTGAAATTGTTACAGTCCCTCTCCGCAGATCTTCTTTGCATTTCGTGAAACATGAAACCTTGGTAATCCATCGCTAACAAAATAAAGGCACTAGTTCTTTAGAATTTCCACATTACGTTAAACATGAAATGCAATCAATCAAAACAGTCTTGAGGTTGGATGTTCAGACGAACGTTACATTTACGATACATAAATACTGTCTGTACTTTATAAATTGGTAATTTACGTCCTTAATGTAATATAATGTAATGAACAAAACTATATATAGCGAGCACAATTGGCCAGTGCAGTGTTCGAATGCTATAAATCAACGACAATATTTACTTTCAGTTCAGTTAATTGTTTTTTTTCTTCATGCGTCCGCAGAGTTACACAAACTCTGAAGATGTGAGTTTTTCACAAATGCTACTCACTTACATGTCCAACTAGTTCATTACATCGAAATATTATTTGCGTCACGTCACAGACACTATAGGACGAAGAACTAATTCTTTGAACTGAACTTAGCTCTGTACCTAACTCACTTGTCCAAACAATAACGATAACCCCTCGGACTCCAGTCGTGAACAAATGCGCGAACCGCAGTAAGCCACTCTAGAAGTATCCAAAATACTCAGGAGAGGGAAGCACACTTCAGATGTGTTGGTAACTTCGTTCAGAATCTATACCTACCGTCCCTGTCACTGAATGACAGTAACATACCATACATGTAGGTTGCAGTAGGTACTGGGAGATGAAAAAGCTTGCACAGGATAGAGTAGCATGGAGAGCTGCATCAAACCAGTCTCAGGACTGAAGACCACAACAACAACAACAACCATACTTCAGTACGAAGCGATTCCCATCGCTCCACATTATGAGTTCAAGGCACAACTTCTGTAACGGAAACCTATACTTATACATCAGTAAAATGATTCCAGAAATACAAGGAAGTAGCATATACGTACATAAAACTGAAAATGATACAAGACTGAGTCGGATACCTATGTGAAATATTATGTTTTGCAATAACCAAGATAATACGTTTCTTCATACTAATCACGAGCACCTACTGGCATTCCACCGCAGAGTATCAACCGCAAAAAGTGTTGGTAACATAGAAAATACGCGCGCGTGTCTCTCTCTCTGTGTGTGTGTGTCTGTCTGTGTGTGTTCAAATGGTTCAAAAGCCTCTGAGCACTACGGGACTTAACTTCTGACGTCATCAGTCCCCCAGAACTTAGAACTACTTAAACCTAACTGACCTAAGGACATAACAGACATCCATGCCCGAGGCAGTATTTGAACCGGCGACCGTAGCGGTCGCACTGTTCCAGACTGTAGCGCCTAGAACCGCACGGCCACTCCAGCCGGCGTTTGTGTGCGTGCGTGTGTGTGTGCGTGAGTGTGTGTGTGTGTGTGTGTGTGTGTGTATGTGTGTGAGTGTCTGCTTGATATTTTATGTCGACGTAACATAGAAGAGAAGTGGTTCCACCAGATGACGCTGAGCACGGAAGCTGAGTAGAAACCATGGGCCGGAGGAAGATTCGAAATGAGATTGTAGGGTGCGCCGCTGCGGTAGATACCAGAACGGGAAAGGCCGCCAGCCAAGTGGAAACCGATGCGAAATTGCAGTCTCCTCCAACCCCCCTCCCCCTTCCCCAGCAGAAATGTTCGCGAGTGGGTTCGCGGGTATCTCGCGAGATGTAAGTGTCGAAATGGCACAGTATTTCGGCGACAGGGCGGCACGCCATCATCGGATCCCGTGATGGACTGAGATGAAGACGGATCGTGCGCCCCAAATATAATTTCTGGTCCGCTCGGAAGTCTAGATAGTGCAACGACAGTTCCACATATGGGAGCACAAGCTAGTTCACCAGTCCACCCGAGTGTCACGTCGTCAGACTGGTTGCTTCAGCTCACTTCTTGAATGGAGGATACGACAGGTCTCTTTCTCAGGATAACGACAAATTTTCAGTTATTTTAGCGCGCGGTACCCCACTTCACGTGTATTATATTCTTGTCGAAATAACCTGCTGGCCCTTAAAATTACAACATCATGAGGGACGCAAGGAACATACGTCAAACTGGCATGGGTGTTACTGCATTGTGGAATGTGCAGTTGATTGGACGAAATTCCTAGGAGCGACACCGTGTACATTTTACGCGTAAGTAAGCGTGACACAACCTGTTTCTCACTCAGAAATCACATGGGCGTTGTTCGTTTGTGAAAAGGTGGTGTGATGTCACGTGACAGAAGGTGAAGCATCTACCAGCACGTGCCTGAGTTTGACTGTACCAGAGTTAAGCTCTATTTAAACTACGATTCATAAAAATGAGACATTGCAGCCCTTTTTGAATGGGATTTCATGACTCTAACACGAGCACTGAAAGACCTGAGTCGAAACCAAGCCCCCGGAGTTTACGGCATTCTATTAGCCTGACAGCCTTGGGAGAGCCAGTCCCGACAAAACTCTACCATCTCGTGAGCAAGATGTATGAGACAGGCGAAATACCCTCAGACTTCAAGAAGAATATAATAATTCCAATCCCAAAGAAAGCACGTGTTGACAGATGTGAAAATTACCGAACTATCAGTTTAATAAGTCACGGCTGCAAAATAGTAACGCGAATTCTTTACAGACGAATGGAAAAACTGGTAGAAGCCGACCTCGGGGAAGATCACTTTGGATTCCGTAGAAATGTTGGAACACGTGAGGCAATACTGACCCTACGACTTATCTTAGAAGGAAGATTGAGGAAAGGCAAACCTACGTTTCTAACATTTGTAGACTTAGAGAAAGCTTTTGACAATGTTGATTGGAATACTCTCTTTCAAATTCTGAAGGTGGCAGGGGTAAAATACAGGGAGCGAAAGGCTATTTACAATTTGTACAGAAAGCAGATGAGACAGGGTTTAGCCTATCCCCGATGTTGTTCAATCTGTATATTGAACAAGCGGTAAAGGAAACAAAAGAAAAGTTCGGAGTAGGTACTGGGAGATGAAGAAGCTTGCACAGGATAGAGTAGCATGGAGAGCTGTATCAAACCAGTCTCAGCACTGAAGACCACAACAACAACAACAACAACAACAACACGAATATGGAATCGAGGGCTTCTGTAAGGCCATACTGATCGCCACGAAGGATTGCAACGACCGCACACGCCAGAGACAACAGCTTCGAACATACAGGCCTCCTTTCAAAGATGAGTGTGCTACGTGACCTCCTTTCCGGTAAGCTGCTGGCGAATGGATTCTGCTGCAATTAGAGCTGCTGATGGGCCCAGCTAGATTTAATGGTTATAGCAACCATGCAACTAAAGCCACCGATGAAAGCATTGTTCGTTTCATTTACTGTAGGAAGCACTATAAGAAAAGCAGAGTCGGTTACAAAGCATATTCGGTAAAAAATATGCGCTCTGTGGTAATGTAGTTGATTTCTGTCGATTTACCTCAATATACAATTTATAATAATGTGGCTGACATGTAGAGTAAACAAAGCTTGTATGACTGTTTACATTCAAAGCATGTTGTTTGACCGTCAAACTGGATCCGTCAAATTTGTATTTGTGTTTAATTCTGAGGTTTGAGTTTAATAGTTCGAAATGGTGCACAAGTGTTGTGCTTCATGTTTAAAAACAAATTGCGGAGATGGGTTACGAGTAGCGGTGTTTTCTTTTCTTAAAAGCACTGAACTCCAGCATAAACTGGTAGCAATACACAGATTAAACAGAACTTGAAGGTTACCTCAGCGTATTTGTAATTCAGTTAGATTGTTTCAGGTTATATGTGCTTTAATTTAGAGAGCATTAGTAAGGTAGCATGTATTTGAGCTAGCATACTGTTTGGTTGTTCTATAGAAAACATATTTCGCTTGATTTGATGCCCTACTCGAACAGAGCAATTACATTATATACAGCATTGAACCAATAACAAAGGGTGATTTACTTACACAGGAACACCTCTGAGTGACACATGTGGACTTTTCTGGCTGGTCTACTTGAATAATTGGCAATGCTTCTTCTCTGAGAATCAGAACGTTAGCGCTTTTCCGCCTGCTTCAACCGTTGGCTATCCTCCCCCACTCTCTGAAGCCCCTTTCGCACACTCGACTTTCTTGCATCAACTGACTACCCGAATTAGGTGCGTCTACTGCAGCGCCTCTGGCATTTTATTCCCGTACTGAGTCTCGTCAGTTTCGAGTGGTCATTTTCCTTTACACGTCAGCGCCAAAATTGCCAGTTATGTGAGAGCCCGAAAGATATTTGCGTCTACTTTTTTCCAGTGTTAAACGAGATTGTAGTAACAGAGAATTATTGTGAAAGTAGTTCGATGAACCCTCTGCGAAGCGTGTAAGTGTGAGTTTAAAAGTATACATGTAGATATACTTGCAAACGAATCACACCATATGTAGAGCGCAGTAAATAGCGCCTTTTTGTTTCATCTCTTCTGCCTTGTTTTCTTGCAAAGTGCCAAATAATAACGAAAATTATTTTTCTCGTTCAATGATTCTCACTTTTTCACTGTTGAAATGATTTTGATTAAAATAAGTTCATGTGTTTACGTTCCTAATTATACATAGTGATTTTTTTTCTGTAAAGCATAAATGATTCATGCATTCAAATATTTCGTCTCTCTTGTAGGAGAAGTTAGTAGGAAAGAATACGAGACTTTGTGTAACTCTTCAATCAAAGCAAACAACGTAATAAGGAGTAAGAGAGACGAAAGCGCAAAATTCATTTCTATAATACACTGAATCGCCAAAGAAGCTAGTATAGGCATGCGTATTCAAATACAGAGATATGTAAACAGGCAGAGTACGACGCTGCGGTCGGCTACGCCTACATAAGACCACAAGTGTCTGGCGTAGTTGTTACATCGGTTACTGCTACTACGATGGAAGGTTATCAAGATTTAAGTGAGTTCGAACGTTGTGTTATAGTCGGCGCACAAGAGACGGGACACAGCGTCTCCGAGATAGCGATGAAGTGGGATTTTCCCGTACGACCAACTCACGAGTGTACCGTGAATATCAGGAATCCGGTAAAAATCACTGCGGTCGGAAAAAAATCCTGCAAGAACAGGGCCTACGACGATTGAAGAGAATTAGTCAACATGACAGAGGCGCAACCCTTCCGCAAAATGCTGCATATTTCTATGCTGGGTCATCAACAAGCATCATCGTGCGAATCGTTCAAGGAAAAATCATCGATATGGGTTTTCGGAGCCGATTGCCCACTCGTGTACCCTTGATGGTTGCACGACACATACCTTTACGCCTCGCCTGGTCCCGTCAGTGCCGACAGTGGACTGTTGATGACTGAAAACATCTTGCCTGGTCGAACGAGTCTCGTTTCAAATTGTATGGAACGGATTGACGTGTACAGCTATGGAGATAACTTCATGAATCCAATGACCCTGCATGACAGCAGTAGAGTGTTCAAGTCGGTGAGGCTCTGTAATGACGTGGGGCGTGTGCAGTTGGAGTGATACGAAACCCCTGATACGTCTAGATACGACTCTGGCAGGTGACACGTACGTAACCATTCTGTCTGATCACCTGTATCCGTTCATATCCATTGTGCATTCCGAGGGTCTTGGGCAATTCCGGCAGGAGAATGCGACACCCCACACTTTCAGAATTGCTACGAAGTGGCTCCAGTAACACCCTTCTGAGTTGAAACACTTCTGCCGGCCGCCAGACTCCCGAGACATGAGCATTAGTGAGCATATCTGGGATGCCTTGCAACGTCCTGTTCAGTAGATATCTCCACCCCCTTGCTGATTTAAATACAGCTCTGCAAGATTCATGGTATCAATTCCCTCCAGCACTACTTCAGACATTAGTCGAGTCCATGCCACGTCGCGTTGCGGCACTTCTGCGTTCCCGCGGAGGCCCTACACGATATTTGGCAGGAGTACCAATTTCTTTGTCTCTTCGGTGTAGGAATGAGCCCTACCAGAATACTGGAATACGCTACAACTTCCAATGTTAGCAGACGCAGCCATAGCCCCATGCCTCTGTGCAGGCACAGCAAACTCTCCCCACTCGGCACAATCTGTAGATCATTGACGTCACAGACGCACTCATGTCGAGGTCGGCTACTTATTTACATGCATGCACGAAAGGTGCACGCACTTCGATTTGACGATTTTGGCCAGAAAGTCGCTCATGTAAAACGGCTTTTAGACAACTGCTCCTTAGGCCACTGGCCTGCGTTTTGCTTACCTCCGGACGGTACTGCTGTAAGCAAGAATGTTCCTCCGAACATGCTTTAGAAAATTTTGCATTTCGGTTAGTGAGGAAAGATACGTGTCTTTGGTTCGGAAACTGATTTGTTAGTTTCACTAATTCCTTGGACAGTTTTTCATTTCGAAACTTTGAGATTTTCGTTTCATCCCCATAAGTGATACCTAAATATAATTTCTCCTTTTGTTCATATCCCGTCAGTACTGATGATACGCTTAAGAAAAAGTTCCTGTTTACTGAAATGCAGTGTTTTCCTCACTTGACGAACATGATGGTGATAGTAAACATTTTCTCGGAATAAGTAGGGCGATGAGCCACGTTCAAAAGCAAGGCAATGTCTGCAACAGCTTAGTCAAACATATCACATTCAGCGATTACTCGTGGTATGTAAGTATGTTATGTGATTTTCAATATATTTCAGAATGTTCTTCCATTATGGGTATAGGAACCATTGTGATGAGAAGAGGTTTCTCATCATTTTAATGTGTTGCCGCTTAGAGAGGTAGAAGGGTGGCAGGATTTGTTCTCAATTCGTACTCATAAAATAGCCTGACGGCCATATTAACGTGACTGGGTTACGACATGATCTTGAATATATCACATACATTTGCCTCACGTACATTGGTAGGGTGGGGTGTTTCCCTGAATGGCCTTGAATATAGCTTGCATATTTTCCGCATGCACGTGGACTGGATCGGTGGTCCTTGGTTGCGCGTGGGGACGGGAGGAGAAGGTGTGGGGCGGGTGGGCTGAACGGAGGAAGCAAGAAAACTAATAATTTCGTCTCACTCTTAGTCACCGCCGGTGCAATGACGTTTGGGCTGATTTATACACTTTTTGAAGGCCCAAATATTAAATTTGGCAACGTATAGGTCCCTAAAATACAGTTAGAAAACACTATGTCGAAATGTACAACAGGTAAACACTCATAACGTCTTACTCTCTGATTAGCGTTGATACTGGGGAACACACTAAAGGATGCGCCGAGTGCGCGGATAGGGGGAGGGGGGGACATCTGGAAAGAAACTCTGGTTGAAGTCATTGATTTATTAGAATTATCAACAACCACATCAAACACATGACCAAACGTGAAACTAATATTAAAGTCAGACAATCTCTTGCTTGCACGATACTCAGTCTCAAATACAACTATAGGGGAACAACCAGCGTGAATGACTTCATAGACAAGGAGAGGAAAGTTGGGAACAAAACCGTAGATGACAGTATTCCTGCGTCAACGTTAGAATATACAACTGTGATGCAGTAACAAAACGGAATAGTATCTTCTCCGCCTCCATTAGAGAACAGTGAAGCCAGAGGCCGTGCTGTTGGGTTAATTACATCGCTGTCAAAGCCGTGCCACCAAATTTAATAATTCCGTTGAATTACTTATCCCACTCAATAGGAAAACCTGTGGATGCAGTATATTTAGTTGGCGCTCACGTGGCGTTCGAGCTGCACAATGGCTTCCATTCCAGTGGAGGAATAATTTAAAATCTCGCTATCAGATTTACACAACCCAATTCAATACTACTGATTAACTGCTGAAGGTATAATTTTGACTGGGCAGATGCAAACATTTACTTTCTTCTGAACGGGCATCACCATTCACCAACCCGCTTAAACCCGGAAATTAGTTTATATAAGCACCGTCTTGTCTGCGGATTGAAGAAAATACTGCTATTAAATAAGTACCAACTTTTTCTCAAGGAGAGATGCACCAGTATTGATGCCACGTGGTCTATATTCGGATGAACAAAGGGAAGAATAAAATTCAGTTGTCACTCACGGGAATGAAACGTAAATCTCCGGGATTCGAAATGGAAACTCTCGCAGGGACTTCGTGAAATCAACGAAGCAGCATCGTAGCCAATGATAAGAATCTGCCCTGACTAAAAACGTGTTAGACCATATTCCAACGAATATTCTCGTTAATGGCATTTGTGTCCGGACTAAGTGTGCGGTTCCCAAGACGCGAACCAGAGGCCTAAGGACACGTTCTTTTAAGAGAGTAGGGGATAGCCAGCGGTGCAGGCAGAGGGACGAACAGGAAACTCTGATTCGTTGTCAGCAACGTTGGCAACCGTTCGATAGGTCCGCCAGTTAGGTGCTAGCACCTCTCAATGAGCACGGAGACATGTCTGCTCAAATCGCGTTTTGTGGAAATACGCAAGAAGTGAGGATGACACTGAAACTATAAAAAAGGCTCTGAAAACAGAGTGCACAATAACAGTGGAAAGAGATATCCACCAGAGATAATCAACAGGATTGAAAATATGACTTTGTGCCAAAATGACACGAAGGCCACAAAAATCGATTTGAAAAAGTACATTTCACTAGCAAAGTAATTTTCAGTAATAAATTTGGCCCAGCAGATATGACACATAGCCCTTTAATCATGTCTGGGTGAATAAAAAGAAATTAGTTCTAATGGATGAATTTGTCGGTATATTGTTGAAAATAAGTAGTTTATTCATCGCTTAAGGGAGATGGCACAAATGGTACACTCCAAAGAGTTTGATGAACTCGGAGTTGGCGCACCTTAGATGTCAAAAATATGTCCGGTCAACATGGAGAGTCTGAACAAGAACGACAATTATTCATCATTCGTATCGAATTTTAGAGGCACAGTTCTGGCCTAGGTGTGGTCAGACATCCCGTTGAAAAGCGATAGATCTGATGTAAGAAGCAGGCCAGAGAGCACAGGTTACGTCTTACAGTAGTTCTTCTTGAAACAATGGTATTTCTGCAAAATGCTTTTCTCTCAATATTGGTCAGTTCTCTGACGTCTGGCTTCTGTTCGTCCCATACTGAACTTTTAGGCACTATCATGAAAGTGATCGTTACAGTCCAGTTGTATTCTAGACTAGATGATGCCCTGCCACACTGTAGACCCATTTACCTTAACAGTGCTAAATAGCTACATAAAATTTAAATTAATTATAAAACCATGTAGATCGCGTAAGCACGTTTATTACAAGGTGACCAGTTTCCTTCATCACATCATCATCTTGAGACCTTCAAAACCACACTGATGGACGTTGGCTCTATACGGAGCAAAATCCGCTGAATAAATGTAATTAACTTTATTCAGCGGTTCCTCTTCCGTCTTCAGCCATTGTCCATGAAAATGGTTTTGAAGGTCTGAACATAATCATTTGAGGATTGAAACCTGTCGCGCTGTAGTAATCGCGCATTTACGATCTAGTATGTTTTGTAATTATCGTCAGATATTCTATTTTTGTAGCTGACAATCTCCATCAATGTTTTGAGAAAAAGATGTATTAAATTGTTTCAAAATTATGTATGTGTGGTACACACCGTTTTAAAACTCTAAGGCCTGACAGATGAGAACATACTGTCGAAATTATTTCCAGAATAATAGAGATTTTTTAAATATTCTTGATGATTATATATAAAAATGTCTTTTATAAAAGTTATGGAGCACAAAATTAAAGAAGATTCTGTACGAAAAACAAGCAAAAAAGTCCATGTACCTACTGTACGCTAGGTGTAGCTTACTCCTACTCTGATTCCGTGAAACGTTCATGATGTCTAAAGGACATCTGAAATTCTGGAGAGCAGATTTATAACTGTCCCAGCTGAAGTGGTTTATTGAAGATGGTGTAGGAACTGCAAATATATTTAAATATATTTATGTTTTCTCTAAATGGTAAAGTTGATAAACACCAGATTCGTGTATGTGTGTGCATTCATTAACGCTGCGCGGACTGACGCCGGAGAGAACATGGTGCAAGAGAGAACTAAACACTGAGTGCGGCTTCCGTTCCAAGCCTTGCACTCCAACTTTATTAAAAGTCGTGAGAGCTCTGGTGGCTGTACAGTGGGACTGCCAAATTCTGTCCGGTGGCAGACAGAGGTCAGCGGCAGGCTGAATAGCAGCGCAACTCGCCGCAAACCTGAAACTTGCTTCGCTGTCCCTGTCCCCACTCCTCCTCCCACCACCCCCACCCACTTTTACCCTCAATCCCCCACCACCACTTCCAACCGGCCCACCTTCAGCAATAGCGCTCTCTGTGACGTCAAGCTCCCGGCGGCCGCTAGACCGAGCGCTCACCACTTCAAAGACCGAGAGGCACTCCCCAACGAAAAGTGCCTCGTCATTTACATCCCAGTGAATCTAGAGTTTCGCCGTATGACTAACTAATATCTGCGCGCATCGGCGTCGTCTTCGGGCCACGAAATTAAACTTGAGTCCCGGTGGGTCCTGTTGGCCGGTGGGCGGCAACGTTGCCTAGCCCAACAACATCCAAACACGTCCCCCCCCCCCCCCACTCTCCCCCCCTCCCCGGAGAGACGTCCTCCTGCCGGCTACTGGTGGAGCACCTTTCTAACGAATAGGCTACGATCTTTTTGTGGTGTTGATTTTTTTATGATGGTGTCTTTGAGAGGTACGCGACCGTTTTACTTTTCTGATCCTTCCACAGCTTGAGTTTGTGTTCCATGTATAAGCATCTCGTCGTCGACGGGACGTTGAACTTTCATCTTCCTTTTAGGCAGTTCTGGAACAGAAGCTATATCGTCGACGCATTGTGTTATTTAAACCTGTGGGCAATAATTCATTTGTATAACAGGCAGTCATCTTGAAACGACACGGATAGAAAAGAAGGTAAAATTTGTTATTTAAATAGTAATCGCCGTAACTATTAATACATCTACCCCCTGGTAAAGCAAGACGGTCCATGTCTTCAGGTAAAATGTTTGCTGATTGTTTGAAGACTGAATTATGACTTTTTAAAAGGACTTAAGTCCATTGACTCTACTTTTCAGAAAACTAAAACCAACATTTGGTTAGAGTGTGTGACTTCAATTCAGTGCAGTGAAACTGCTGCTATTTTTATTCTTGGACATGTTTATTACAAGAATTTTGGTTTCAGAAGCAATTTAGACGTATTTTGAGGTGTTTATAGTCAACAGAAAAATTTGGAAGCACAAATTCGGGCAAAATTAGAAGAAAGAATGAGAGAAGAGAAACATGACATCAGAATAGGAAGGACCACGGTGGGTCTAATTTTTGCTGTAAGTCAACTGCAGGAACAGCACTATTAATATTGAATAGATCCACTAAAGACCCTCATGGACATTTGAAAACGCCTATGATGTACATAGAAGCAAAGTGTGGAAAGTCCTGGAGAACAGAGGAGTAGTAAAACAGATTATTTGAAGGATAAGTGAAATGTACCATGGAAGTGTGAGCTGTGTGAAACGGGAGGAGAGAGATCAGCTCGGATTGAACAGAAAAATGGTTTGAGGCAAGGAAGTGCACTTTAACCATTACTCTTCATTGTAGTGATGGAAGATATAATGAGTACAGTAGCACAAGTAATTGGTGAATGGAAGATGAAAGCTATGGTGTTTGCAGATGATCTGATGATTTGGGGGAACAAGAAGGCGGAAGTAAAGGAGCAGTTGGACGTATGGGAACAAACAGTACAAGAATATGGGATGAAATTTAGCATAAGTAAGAGTAAGATGATTGTCACAACAAGAAAGAAGGAGAGAAGAAAAACTGGAATAACAATTGGTGGGGAACGATTGAGGAGATTGAAGAGTTTCAAGTAACTTTTTTTTTTTTTTGGTCATCAGTCTACTGACTGGTTTGATGCGGCCCGCCACGAATTCCTTTCCTGTGCTAACCTCTTCATCTCAGAGTAGCACTTGCAACCTATGTCCTCATTTATTTGCTGGATGTATTCCAATCTCTGTCTTCCTCTACAGTTTTTGCCCTCTACAGCTCCCTCTAGTACCATGGAAGTCAATCCCTCATGTCTTAGCAGATGTCCTATCATCCTGTCCCTTCTCCTTATCAGTGTTTTCCACATATTCCTTTCCTCTCCGATTCTGCGTAGAACCTCCTCATTCCTTACCTTATCAGTCCACCTAATTTTCAACATTCGTCTATAGCACCACATCTTAAATGCTTCGATTCTCTTCTGTTCCGGTTTTCCCACAGTCCATGTTTCACTTCCATACAATGCTGTACTCCAGACGTACATCCTCAGAAATATCTTCCTCAAACTAAGGCCGGTATTTGATATTAGTAGACTTCTCTTGGACAGAAATGCCTGTTTTGCCATATCGAGTCTGCTTTTGATGTCCTCCTTGCTCCGTCCGTCATTGGTTATTTTACTGCCTAGGTAGCAGAATTCCTTAACTTCATTGACTTCGTGACCATCAATCCTGATGTTAAGTTTCTCGCTGTTCTCATTTCTACTACTTCTCATTACCTTCGTCTTTCTCCGATTTACTCTCAAACCATAGTGTGTACTCATTAGACTGTTCATTCCGTTCAGCAGATCATTTAATTCTTCTTCACTTCCACACAGGATAGCAATGTCATCAGCGAATCGTATCATTGATATCCTTTCACCTTGTATTTTAGTACCTAGGAAGCATGATACAGGAATATGGCAAAAAAACGACAGAGATAAGCGAGTGGGGCAGAAAGCAGAAGCATTTCGGAAGAGTATCACATGCCAGATGTGGAGCAAGAATATACCGAAAATCAGTAAAAACGTTATATACCGGTCATACTGTGTCACGATCCTGACATATGCATCAGGAATCTGGGTTATGAAAGGAAGAAAGAAAAGCGAAGTACAAGCCAGTGAGATGAAATTCTTGAGAAACAGTACTCGAGTGACAAAGACAGACAGGTTAAGAAATGAGAGGATTAGAGAGTTAATGAAAGTGGAAACATTACAGGAGGAATGAGATTTTCACTCTTTAGGAGAGTGTGCGCTGATATGAAAATTCGTGGCAGATTAAAACTGTGTGCCCGACCGAGACTCGAACTCCAGTTCGAGTCTCGGTCGGGCACACAGTTTTAATCTGCCAGGAAGTTTCATTACAGGAGGAGATAGGGAAATCAAGGCTGAGATGGTATGGACACGTTAAGAGAATGCAGAAGAGGAGGATACCCAGGAGTATACACGAGATGAAACTGGAAGGAAAGAGAAGACGGAGAGACAAATAGCTGAGAGGAGTAGAGGACTTCGTCCAGAAGAAAGGAGAAGACTGGACCAAGATGAAGACCGAGAGATGGTGGCAAGACAGAAGACAATGGAGAGGCCTATGTTCCATACAGACCCTGCCAGAGGCTGCAAACTGTCCAAGATGATGATGATAGCCAATAGACGTAAGTACATTTAACAATTCATTTGCAAAAATATTTCAGGAATAGTGTTTCTTATTTTTTCGGTATTGTTGTTCTCAACTTAAATCTTATTTTTTAATCGGAAAGAATTACTTTTTTAAAACTGAATAGTGGATTAACACGTTATTCTGAACCACCACTATATACATGTAAAACATTTTATCTCTTACATTGTGCTGTTATCCAACAATATTCCAGAATTATATTTATACTGGGTGGGGCAAATCAGAGTGGCACAGTGAACAGAATTCCAGGGTGCATAGAAACACGGCCGAGGAAAGGAAATACAGTACTAACCGTACCATAGCACATGTTGAAAGTGGCCAGCATTCATCTCTTGGCCGTGGTCAGCAGGTTGCAGAAGGTGGATTGAAGCTGGACTGCTGGAATTGCTGCAGTCTCATCCGCAAAGTTCTGCTACATTTCTTGAAGACTGTGAGGTTTCTTGGAATGCGCCTTAGCCTTGGGGGCTCCCCACAAAAAGTAATCCCACACTCATAGATCATGTGACCTGGGTGGCCAGCTAGGGCCGCGACCAGACTGACCTCTGCTAACAACTCTTTCAGGAGTGAAGATTGTGTAAGTGTGCTCCAAGGTGCGGCTGTCTGTATGGGCAGTTGCTGAATCGTGTTGGAAGAAACTATAGGTCTTTTCCCCTTCCGTGAACGCTGCCAAAAATGTTTTCAGAATGTCAGCGACGTAAAGCGCCGAAGTCTGATGAAAGAAGACGGGACCAATAAAGCGGCGTACAGACACTGCACATCAAACCCCAAACTTCTGATAATGCAATGGTGTTTCGTGGAAGTTATGATGGTTCTCCGCTGTCCAGAACCTGTGATTCTGTGAGTTGACATAACCACCCGTGTGGGCTTCATCAGACAGAAGGAACAGATACATATCGCGCGGGATAAGCCGGGCGATCTAAGACGCTGCAGTCATTGGCTGTGCGGCTGATCCCGGCGGAGATACAAGTCCTCCCTCGGGCTTGGGTGTGTTTGTGTGTCATTAGGATAATTTAGATTAAGTAGTGTGTAAGCTTAGGGACTGATGACCTTAGCAGTTAAGTCCCATAAGATTTCACACTCATTTGAACAGATACTTGTTCCAACCATTCATTGTTATCTCAGTGAACAGCCAATCACAAAACTGGTGGCGCTCAGGAATATCTGCTGGCTTTATTGTACGAACACTAGATACTCAGGAGGGAAGCAGGTGCAGATCGAGGTGGAATATTCGTCCACATAATCGATGTGATACACCGGTCTCTTGCGGCAGGAGGCGGGTTTATTTCATAGGAATCTGAAACATTTTCTGGTGAACTGCAGCACCACTTTTGGTGTGCGGACAGGGTTCTTAATTTTTTTTTTTTTTACTCTTTCAAAACACATCATATCTGAGCCATTGTCGGACTAAGCGTTGCATGACACTACCTGATGGCACTTGTACACCGTTAAACTTCTCAGAAGACAACTGACAACACAGTTTCTATGACCATGTTACCACCTAACTTTCCACAACGAACACCCGTTGCTCCACTGTGAGACCATCATCCCCTTTGCATGCACCACACTCTTAAACCGTGTGGGTCACGTGGCGGGCGTACACATTGTGAGCACGTCACGGGGTATGGTTGCAGGCATACAGTTATAACACTCCTATCTCTGCTACTGCTATACCTTAACCTCAAAACTGGAGGCAGTTTGCAAAACAGAATTATTTTGTTACAGCAATTATGGTATAAGGCAACAGAGCAGTGTTACCCTCTGAGAGGAATTTTGTTATGTTGACCGTGTTGTTCCTAACGGAGGTGGCTTATCGGAAATGAAAGTCAAAATTACGTGAATATTCGAATAGTAACAAACAAAATTTTGCCTAGCTATATTGTTTACAGAATAAGGGAAACGGTCGCCAGCCTAATTAGGCAAGAGAAAGATTAACGTTCTCGTTTATGAAAGTAGGTATAAGTAACTATAATGGACAAACACAACCTAGACTTAGCAAAACGCGAGTGCAATGAACTCTGACACATATGTGTTTTAAGATTGAAGCTGACAACTGGAGTAGCACAAGCTATTTGCAAAATTTATAAGAAATACCGAAACACTCTATTACTTTCAGGCTTACACAAAGCGAATGGTCTTTATAACATTACTATTAACATGCACTTCTAATACACAAGATACATAAACACTTAGCAAACTTGAATATATAATGTTCCACAACTGCAGCTTTCTCACTTTTACTACAGCGAAACACAATACTGACCAAATTGCAAGAACTAACTCACCTTTAAGAATTTACTACAGACAATAATGTGATCATTTGCCTTATAAGCCTCAGTCTTAAGAACTTTTAATATTGAAGTTAGCAACAGCACTTTAAATAGCAGTTTTAATAGGAAAATTATTTTCAGCAAAGAACATTTACTTTAACTCACTCCTCACTCTCTTGCCACATTAACTTTAACTTTCTTTTTTACTAAGTTCAAGAGGCATTAATTAGCAAAACTCTAGGCTTTAATTTCTTTTAGTAAGGACACTCGGAGACCACTTTAGCTTAAACGGAGAGGAACCTGAGAGGTGTTATGATGAGGAGAAAATCAAGGTGGGTACATAAAGTTGAAACGTCCCCTTTAAACAATTATACACGACTGTCCTTAAACTGACACACAATATTTTGTTAGCGCAACGCAATCTGACTTTCAAAATTCCCTACAAAAGAATGACCCTGACTAACATTAAACTATATCCTCCAGAAATCACTTACCTCACAAAAATCTTCGCTACTCAAGCTACTGCAATACTGCGAGCGCCACTACTGCCAGCTAAATAAAAGATTCAAGCTACTGAAGGCATTAACTACTGATAGGGATAGTTAGCAAATGAAAGATATTAATAGAGAACAAGCAATGTATTTACCTTGATATCATCATATATAAATATAGCAGTTCATGACAAATTTCAAAACTCCGCCATCTCTCTCCCCACATCCACCACTGCTGGCGGCTCACCTCCATCTGCGCAACGCTACGCGCTGTTCACATCCAGCTCCCTCTGCCCAACATACAATGGCAGACAACAATGCAAACTAGCCACAGGCTGCACACAGCACAGCCAGTGATTTTCATACAGAGCGCTACGTAACGTTGCCAATAAGAAAACATAAACAGCCTACTTACATAGCCCCCATGCTCCCCACAAAAAATTTAACAAATTGGTTTGGGCAGTGGCCAATACAGATTTGAAAAAATTTTTCATAATTATAATAACAAAGAAATCAAATGCACACACTTATTGATACAATGTTGGTCAAAAGCTAAAATTTTCTCACAGTCTATAAAGACAGTCCTGATTCATCACAGTAAAATAGCAGTGTTTTTCTCAAAGTCTGAGCAGTAGAAGAAAATGCACACGGAAGTAGTGGATTTCCATGCAGTCTTGAAGAAGTAGTGTTGTCCTTCCAACGGAAAGACAGTGCTGACTCTTGGCATGCATACAGGTAATGGGCCACAACAGAGCAAACCCACAGCGGAGTCAGTCGAAATTTTGAAGGGTATTGGTAGGTAGGTCATCACAGAGCAGACCCACTGTAGTTCTGGTAGAGATTACGGTATTGGTGGGCCACCAGAGGTGCAGACCCACTGCAGTCCTTGTAGAAATAATGGTATTGATGGATCATCAAAGATGTAGACCCACTGTAGTCCTTGTAGAGATAATGGTACTGGTGGGTCATCAAAGATGCAGACCCACTGTAGTCCTTGTAGAGATAGCCAGCAGCCATCTGTTGTGACTGTGCAGGTGCACAATCACCATTGAAGAGTCTTGCGGATAATATAGCAAGTCCATAAACCACCACTTGTGCACTCACAAAGTTTTTGAAATTGTCCTTAGAACCAGCAATGCTGTTATCCAGTCCCTTGCTGAATTATTAACACACGTGCAAACACTAACAGTCCCTACTTCTCACATATTGTCCATATACTATGACCAACAGAAACGTGTGCAGTGAAATGTAACTAACAAGTTAATAATATCATGAACTGGTGACAATTACAATTTTATAACATAAGAATACAATTACAAAGGCACAAAATACATCATTAAAGAACATAACAATACAGATAACATTTGTAGTAAAACAGGCGTTACAAAAGAATAGAAATAGACATATACGTCAGTGTTACAGGAATTATGAAATGAGTACATACATAAAAGATCAGAATAACTTTCGAAACATCAGCTTCACAAATGAGTATTAACACAAAACAGAATAAATAATGTCTAACATCTTTACAAAGTAAATAACATATTATTAATGCCAATTACATTCGAGGATAACAGTATTCCACATCATAGTGAATGTAGCTGAGTATTAGAAAAATTCTACAACATAAATCGTATCAGATAAACACATAAAGAAAGGATGGACACAAATACACAAGGGTACACAAACATATAGCGGAATAATACAAAAGGAAAGGACAGGGTTTGTTGTACTGCAGTATTTTGCAAACAAAACTTTCTTTACTTCTCAGAGATCTCCCTTCATTCATCATTATTCCCAAAAAGACCTATCTAAGCCTGCCTTCTGTATTCTGTTCACATCCTATATCAAAAATAGTTTTTCTCCACTGTACGATATCCTTCTTTTTCGCCCAAACCATTTTCATATAGCTTCTCAACACAATTCTTCCAAGTCATCATGAGCGCCACTACTGCCAGCTAAATAAAAGATTCAAACTACTGAAGGCATTAACTACTGATAGGGATAGTTAGCAAATGAATGATATTAATAGAGAACAAGCAATGTATTTACCTTGATATCATCATATATAAATATAGCAGTTCATGACAAATTTCAAAACTCCACCATCTCTCTCCCCACATCCACCACTGCTGGCGGCTCACCTCCAACTGCGCAACGCTACGCGCTGTTCACATCCAGCTGCCTCTGCCCAACACTACAATGGCAGACAACAATGCAAACTAGCCACAGGCTGCACACAGCACAGCCAGTGATTTTCATACAGAGCGCTACGTAACGTTGCCAATAAGAAAACATAAACAGCCTACTTACAAAGTCAATTATAAATTACCTTATATTTGTGCACACTAAAACATCCATTAAGCTGATCCGTCACTGTACATCATTGTAACATTCCGATGTAATGATTGCGCAATGTGGTGGCAACTGCATGTTGGTAGGTGGAATTGCAGGCTGAATTGCTGGACTCTGTCATTTCTTGGTGGCGACGACAGATACAAATTCCAAAATAGTTCCAGCTATTTATCCATCCATCCGAGGCCTTGGAAAGAAGCAGGAAAAGCCTCTCTCAGAACTAGCACCATATGCATCTTGTACATGGCAGAGCACGGATTACTGGCTCGTCCCCGACTCGTAGCTCGTCCCCGACTCGTAGCTCGCCTCCGACTCGTGGCTTGTCCCCGACTGACTATCAGTTCCACCTTTTCCACCTAGGCCAACCACAATTTGCGCGCGCTACACAGTTCCGTTCCCAAGGGGAACCACTACACCTTTTACATACAGAATAACTAAGAACCCTAAGTGAGGATCAGCAATTTACATAACAGCAACCAAATACATTAAATAAAACAAAACATTTACACACATTGACATCTCTACAAAAAATTATTCACACAAAATTACAATCATATACAGTAAGTTTTGTTCCCTCCAAATGGGACAAAGAATATAAATTGCAGATACACTACTTTGCATAGAATCAAATCACGATATCAAAGGTTTGACAAAGAAAAGAGTATACAATTTTGTGTTATCTGTTCAATCAAACACATTTACAGGTACTCAATGTTGTAACATTAAATAAAACGAAAGTAAAATAAATCTGTACAGCAGGAGAGGTATGGTGTTACACATGCCCCATGTTTCGTTGAAGTTTCCTGTAAGGTATACTTCAAGGAAACATCTATAACACCTAAGTGGTGTTGGCTACAGAAAAAAAATTATACCATCCAACTTCAGTTGGGACAAAAAAAATACACATATTACAAATATACAGTATATACACTAAGGAGATTCATACACTTCTTCCAAAAACATTTTTAAAGTAAAGCATTTACAGTAATTTTCATCCATAGACTGGTTTAAGGAAATTAATTTTCATCAATACCCAGGATACCTTCAAACATGTTCATTTCATACACACACAGTTCAAATAAAAGACAAAACATTACACAAAATCAGCTTAATATTAGTAGAAAAGGTACAGCCTTCAAATAAAATAAAGAAAATACACATATACACAACAGCACAGAACATTTTAACTTAAGAAAACAGAAATTTGTCTTTCAATGTTTTTAAAGAATGTAACTTTCAGAGACACAAGCATGTTAATGGTCATAGTACATTTTACAAGGTTCAGCAATTAATGAAATATTGAACAATTCAGTTTGCATCCACATATGCACAAATATTTACACAAAATAGCTATGAGAACTTTTTCCAACTGATTCTTTAAATACAAAAGTAACTTTTCAAGGTTTTCTCAAAACAATTAACTTTAAAGCTGCTCTTCATTAATAGCAGTCCAAAATGTTTGTTGCACATAAACGCAGTAACCTATTCAGAACCTATCTTTAATCATCACTGCTGTATTTTTAAAACAAGGTAGTCCAAAACTTTAAGTTATTCCAAAAAACCTAGTATCAAAAACATCTACATCCATTTGAATAAGAATCCATATACGTTCTATAATAAATTTTCACTGACTTCAGAAAAATACTCAGTTCATGACACATTGACCAATAAACCTAACTAAGTTCACTGCTTGCCTCAGCACTAGCAGTCCATGTTACACATTCTGCCCGCTATTGGTTTGGCAGTCTTATAAACATTTAGGCACAAAAACACAATTTAGATTAAAAACACTAAAGAAAACAGATTTTTAAATTGACACACTGCCCCATCCTCTGGGTTTGGCAGTTCATGCCCACTTATCAGCTCCTTGCCCCACAATGGCAAGTCCTTTGGCTACTGCTCAACACAGCATATTTGGTAGCCCTCAACTTCAGGACCACAGATTTTCTGGTTATTTTGCCTTGTTTTTCTGCCCGACAGCATATTTTTTGAGCAGTTTATTGTCATCATCTCCAAGTTTTCCATCATTATGTCACATCTTTGTTACCAATTGCATTAATGGTATAAAACATAAAATTTGCAACTTTGAAACAGTAATTAGACACTGGCAACAAAACCAATTCTTTTCAAATGACAACGTCAGAAAACATATACATTAGTGAAGAAAATTTTTAAATGACATTTCTGGCATAATGACAATATTCAGGGGTTACTTGAGTCCCTGATTTATGGTTTTTCTTTCCACATTCTTACTCAGTAATATTTCTTATAAAGTCAATATTCAGTTTAATTATTTTTTCACACATTTAGGTCATCAGATATGTCAAGATCAGAACAATAACTTTAAATCCTACTGTAAGTGACTTCTGCCTACTCTTTGAGGCACTGGACGCATATATCTCATATCTACTTTACACATATTAATCAGGTTTCTCTCCTCAGTTTTAACACAGAACATTCTTCATCACCGTTCTTACCCATTTCTGTACAACCATCTTTAGACATTAATCATATTAGATTATTCACTTTAAACGTTACCTTTATTCACACTTGCATTTTTATGCATAGAACCATTTATTTATTTACTTTAACTGCATGTTCCTATTCCCTTTTACTGTACCCACTATACTTTCATTATTCCTGGCCATTTTCTAGTGTACCCAATTTAATTATTCATTTATTTATCCACAAACAATACACAGTATTCTACATTATTTCCACACTATTCAGTTTACTCTGATAGAGAAGAAGGAAAGAAGATAGTAAAAGTTCTGAATGATGAAGAGGAAGGTTGGCCAGCACGAAAAGAAACGGAAGTAGTGCTGGCAACGACTCGGGTCCCTGGTGCTCGTCAGGCACCTGACAATGCAAAGAGTGCATTGCCCCCTGAGGCTTACTACATTTTATTCATCATTGGTTTCTGTGGACATACAATTTCAGGTCGACTATATTTCTAACTCCTAAAGGCTTCCTTGACCTTGGGTACACAAGAAAATAAGCATTTGCATGTGGAGTTCCTTGCACTTCAAAAGGCCCATTGTAAATGAATTTGAATTTAGAAATTTCATTATTAATTTCACTAGATTTTTCATGGGTCTTCACTAAAACATAATCTCCAAGCTTAAATTTAGTTGTTTTAAGATTATTATCATTCCTTTTAGATCTAGCGGCCGCTTTCTCTTTCATTCTCTTCTTAACTAACTCTTTTTTCTCATGCAGGTTAATTCCTACAATAGGTGGGAATTGCAAGATCTCTTCAATAATACTTTTAGTTTTACGGTCCAACAGAATTTCTTCAGGGGTAAAACCGGTGGTTTCATGGTATAAGGTGTTCATGGTCTTTTCAAAGTCATTTACAAATCTGCCCCAAGCCTTATGGTTATGGTGACAGTAGGTTCTACCTAACCTTCCTAATTCACGCATATATCTTTCGACAGGGTTACTAGCCGGGTGGTAAGCTGAAATATATTTAACTTGAACACCATGTTGCTTCATGCCTTCCTTCCAGATTTTTGAGATAAACTGTGGTCCATTATCAGACAAAACTGCTTTAGGTTTACCAATGGCGTTAAAATACCCAGTCATCTTGCTAAAGACTGCTTTAGCAGTGGCTTTCCTAATTGGATATAATTTAATAAATTTGGAGAATACTTCCAACACTACAACAATGTAAGACCAATTACCTGAGGTTTTTGGTAAAGGACCATACAAATCCACTGACAGTAATTCTAATGTGTCCTCTGGTATTGTATTCTGCATGAAACCTTGATTTACTCTATTTGTTACTTTAGCCCTCTGACATACATCACAAGATCTTATTCTCTCAGTATTTTTCTTAGTAGCACCTACATTAATCGCAACCACATCAGTTAACTTTTCAATACATTTCTTGGGACCACAATGCCCTAAGGCAAGATGAAAATAATCAATCACTTCAGTCTCAAATTGCCTAGGCCAACACACCTTCCATTCTTCAGTGCTGGTACTCTTTCTCCTGTACAAAACGCCATTAAATATCTTGTAAAATCTACTGATTTGTGGGAAATTAGGGTTACTAAAATTAACTTTCACTGACTTCCAAATTTCATCCTCATTCTGGTGGAACCTCATGCTTTTACAAATATGCTCTATTCTTTTCCTACCTGGGACCTCCTTAATATATCTGATATGAAATTTCCCATCTTCATTACATTCCCTTGGTAAGTTGTTCATACCCTCAGGCAATCGTGACAAAGCATCAGCTACATAATTGTCACTACCTTTAATATATAATATCTCATAATCAAACTGTTGTAAGTACAGGACCCACCGACTCAACCTGCCTGTAAATAGTCGACAGTTTTTCAAAAAGGTTAATGCCTTGTGGTCTGTATGAATTATAGTTTTATGTCCCCATAAATAAATCCTAAATTTCTTTAATCCCCAAATGATTGCTAAGGCCTCTTTCTCTGAAATAGTATAATTTTTCTCATATTTAGTTAAAGTTCTACTAGCAAAAGCAATGGTCTTATGTGCTGTTTCCCCAGATTCTGTGTTTTCCTGAAATACTTCAACACCAATACCATAAGCACTACTGTCTGTAATCATGTGGAATGGCTCACTTAAAACTGGGTGATGTAAAATGTTTTCCCTTACTAACTCAGTTTTCAAATTTTCAAAATCTTTCTGACATTCAGATGTCCAAACATATACACTATTTTTCTTCAACAAGCTATTCAAATGTGGGTTGTTAAAAGCTTGCCCCTTCACAAATTTGCGGTAAAATCCACAAAGACCTAAAAACGCTTTCAACTGTTTCCTGTTCCTAGGGGGAGGGCACTTTTCAATAGCATTAAGCTTTTCTGGGCCCTTGCCAATCCCAGATGTGGTTATTATGTGCGCTAAAATCTTAATTTCTTGTCTCACAAATTCACACTTTTTTAACTTTAAAGTCATGCCCCCTGCTTGAAGAGCAATAAGGGTTTTGTTTAACAGGTCACAATGCTCCTCCCAGTTATCAGTAGCAATCAATAGGTCATCTACATATACAGTCAATCTGGCACAAAGTTCTTTTCCTAATACAGAATCTAAAGCCCTAATGAAAACAGAAACAGAAGTATTCAAGCCAAATGGTACAACTTTGTATTGGTATCATTTTCCTGCAAACAAAAAGCTGTATATTTCCTAGAATCTTTGTGTAATGGGATCTGCCAATATCGAGCAGTAAGGTCTAAACTGGTTAGATATTTTACATTATGGAACTTTTGTAATAAATCATCTAAATTTTCAGGCCTGTCTACTTCTCTCCTGACAATTTTATTCAATGTCCGTGCATCAATGACTACTCTTACACCTCCATCCTTTTTATTGACTATAATAAGTATTCACTATTGCTTCTTTCTATTACCCTTCATTCCAACATTTTATCAATTTCAGCTTGTACTGCTTCTTTCTTAGCTATAGGTATTGAATATGGTCTGACAAAGAATGGTTCATGTTCCAGGATATCCATACGGTATTCAAAGTTGTTTACAACTCCTGGTTTATCAGAGAACACTTCCTTGTTATTTTTCAAAATATTAAATAAATCCTCTTTCTGTTCATATGAGATTTGTTGGACAACATCAACAATTTCCCTAAAGCTGTCAGTTTCTTGATCATCCCGCAGTAAATCTTTCACATGGTATATTTCATATAGTTGGGATAAACCATCATTTTCAGATTCTATTTTTAGCAAAATGGGTTCTACATTCACAGTTTGGACCTGGTTGTCACCTTCAAATTTAATTTCCATTATTTCGGTTTCCCTATTAATCTCAACAGTTCCACTACCACAATCTAAAATTACTTTTTCCTTGTCTAGCCAATCAATACCTAGAATCATTTCAGTACTTAGTTCAGGGACCACTAAAAAATCATGTTCAAATTTTTGGCTTCCTATTTCAAAATCCATCAATACTTGTTTTTGAATAGGCTTGCTGGACCTACCAGTAGCTCCTATAATATTTACTCCACTAACAGACATTATTACTAACCCTGGTTTACATGAAATATGATCAAAGAATGATTCTGATATGGCACTGATTTGGGATCCTGTGTCTAAAAGTACTTGCAGTTCAGTGTTACAAACATTTACAGGTATTATAGTTTGTTTAATAATTCTCTGTTCCTTTTCCTCCTGTTCTTCCCATAACAAATCCTGCTCAACCATAATGTCTTTCCAGGAAATATTACCTACTGATTTTAGTTGTATATCAGGTGGCTTTTTGGGTTTGTGGACCTCTACATCTTTACAGATCTTTAACAGTTCACGTTCTACTATATTTATCTCTGAACATCCTTTAGGTTTCTGTAAATCTATTTCTGTCATTACATTAAGTAAAGCCCGCCCTAATATAGTGTCATCCGGCGGCTCTTTCGGTTTTGTTTCAGTTACACATTCCGGATTTTGTTTCGAAAAGATGTCGTTAATTTTTTCGTAACCGCTTTATGTAAAGGTATAAGTATGTTTGTCTACCTCCGAAAACTCATCTGTGTCTCAATCTGTCGTATCTCCTTCGTCTGAGCTATCACTAGGTTCTATTTCGTTATCAGATTCGAGCAGTAAGGCAACTTTTAAACAGTGAGGCAGATTATCACTAGATGTTTCAGTCACTTCGTATTTCGACTCATTTTCTACATAATGCACATCGTTTGGACAGGCACTTCTGTTATATCACTTTGAACGATTTCAGCCTTAACTTCATACTTAGTATAATCGTCATATACTTCGATAACTTTCATTTCATTTTCTTCCATGCTGTCATTTTCAGGTAATCGTGCGAAATTCTAACTAGACCCTTCTGCATCAGAACCATAAAATACCTTTCCATCAACAACAATTTTGTCGGCACTGTTTTTCCTTTCCTCTCTATTCATCATAACTTCCCCCACATCTACGTCTTTTACCTCATACACATCATTAACAGTGCCAATATTCCCCTTTTCACTCGCCTTTTCTGTCTCCCTTTCATTCTTTAATAAAGTCTTTTCGCACGATTCCGATACTGAGTTATCTTTATCATATGACATATTAACTTTATTTTCATTTCTACATTCATCTATTACTGAAACCGGCCATCGGAAGTGTCCGATCCCGCCTCTTCTGTTTCTCTCTACGGCAGCCATCTTGTTCTGACGTCTGCCATTTGTGTCTGCTGCCAAGTGGAATGTACGCTGCTCCGGCAACCGCTGGCCCGAGAACGAACGGCCACGTGACTTCGCACTGGGAACGCCACTATGTATCACTCCGCGCCCGTCTGCTATAGGCGCGCCCTTAACCTTCCTGCCCCGTAGTTTACATCTTTCCTTCTCGAATCTAATATTTGACATCTTTTCTTTGGGCCAAAAACCGGTTTCCGCGTGAATCCGGCCCGCAACACACGCGGTTTTCAGTTTTCCATTTCTTCTCTATTTTGGAAATTCCGCGTCATGTATCCTCTATCGCGCGTAGTATAATTTCCCCTGCCTCTCGCACGACCTCTTTGAATCGTGTTTACACGATATCTATCGTTTTCATGTCGTTCAGCTTGGTCATTACTTTCTCGCTAATGATTGTTGTTGTTATGAGCACGGGGCTCGCGATTCCTTCGCCAGTGATCTTCATCCTCTACCCTTTCCAAAAACGCAGAAAAACTTCTGTGTGTACTTCCAACATATCGTTTAGAATCCTCAGGCAGTTTCTGCCAAAGAACCCAAACGATCTCGGCTTCAGTTCTTCTTGCTTTTAGATGTATTAGTTTTCTGTACCATGATTCGCAAAACTCTTTCATGGTTTGCCTGCCTCTGATGTCATACAACCTGGCCATTAGAAATTCACGCCACAACTGGTCTTGTTTTTGTTCTGACCAGTATTCGTCAATCAATTTTTGTTTAAAGTTTTCAAAAGACATCTGGTTAGTATCAAGATTCAACCCCCACCTTTTTGCTTCTCCCGTTAATGCACTGATTACAACATTAATTTTTTCCTGGTCAGACAAATATTCAGGAAAATTTCTTTCGCAGTTCTTTACAAAGTCAAGGGGGTGCCATCCGTTATGTCTCTTCGCAGGGTCGAATTTTTCTTCGCCCTCTAATATTTTACTGAAAGGCGTTTTTTCAGTAAAATGTGTAGGTCCTGATTGTATTTTTCTTTCCAAGTCATACATTTTGCCTTGGATTTGCGAAGTGTTATGTTCACACTTCTTTTCGCAAGTAATAATCTGTTTGGTTAATTCTCTACTTGTTTCTGTCACAGATTGTTTCATCTGTGCAAATTCTACATTACATTCATTTTGTATTTCGGATTTAATACCGAATACCTTTCCGTCAACCTTAGTACAGACTAAGGGTTCTATTTGATCTTGAATTTTAATTACTTCAGTGTCAAATCTTTCATTAATATCACCAATTTGTCCTTGTATGTTGGCAATATTGCCATTGATGACAATAATTTCGCTTTTGAGGTTTTTAATTTCATTACTCACAATGTCTACTTTTACATCAACCTTCTCAATCTGTTTACTAAGATTCTTGCCCTGCTCTTGCATTTGTTTACTAATATCACTACCTAGTGCTGCGTTTTGCGCTGCAATTTGTTCCTTAATATGGTCATTTTGTGCAGCGTTTTGTTGTCCTTGTGCTGCAATTAGCTGTCTTTGTTCTACATTTTGTTGCCCCAGTGCTGCGATTTGTGCATTAATATTGTCATTTTGCGCAGACAGTATTCTAAGCAAGTCAGTCAGATCAAGTGTCTTTTCACTTTTAGATTCTACTGCTTTTTCGTGTTCAGATCCTACACCCCTTTCAGTTTCTGGTGATTCGAACACATCCCGCGATTCATTAACATAGCCACTGTCTTCCACAACATCGCTCATATTGTCTTCCTTAGTACGAGCGACATTCATAGCTTCTATCTGTTTATTGACATCGGCGTGGTACCGTACGTAATTTAACTCGCGCGTAATGCCATCTGTTGGTGTGCTGCCTGAACTGCTCTCGATCGCATTCTGTTCTCGCGTGTCTAGATTTATTTCTAGTTTCCTGTCCATTTTAGCTATTATTAAGTACTGATGCCTTTTATTTTCAATTTAAACTGAACTTTCACTATCCGTTCTATCAACTAATGTACAGGTTCGTGCCGCTGGACGTTTTATGTTCACACTATGTTTGTAAAATGCTAGTTACTTAAAATTTTTTCCGTCTGTAAGTGCAAGCTGAACAACGTCCTGTCATGGTCGCCACGTATAACACTCCTATCTCTGCTACTGCTATACCTTAACCTCAAAACTGGAGGCAGTTTGCAAAACAGAATTATTTTGTTACAGCAATTATGGTATAAGGCAACAGAGCAGTGTTACCCTCTGAGAGGAATTTTGTTATGTTGACCGTGTTGTACCTAACGGAGGTGGCTTATCGGAAATGAAAGTCAAAATTACGTGAATATTCGAATAGTAACAAACAAAATTTTGCCTAGCTATATTGTTTACAGAATAAGGGAAACGGTCGCCAGCCTAATTAGGCAAGAGAAAGATTAACGTTCTCGTTTATGAAAGTAGGTATAAGTAACTATAATGGACAAACACAACCTAGACTTAGCAAAACGCGAGTGCAATGAACTCTGACACATATGTGTTTTAAGATTGAAGCTGACAACTGGAGTAGCACAAGCTATTTGCAAAATTTATAAGAAATACCGAAACACTCTATTACTTTCAGGCTTACACAAAGCGAATGGTCTTTATAACATTACTATTAACATGCACTTCTAATACACAAGATACATAAACACTTAGCAAACTTGAATATATAATGTTCCACAACTGCAGCTTTCTCACTTTTACTACAGCGAAACACAATACTGACCAAATTGCAAGAACTAACTCACCTTTAAGAATTTACTACAGACAATAATGTGATCATTTGCCTTATAAGCCTCAGTCTTAAGAACTTTTAATATTGAAGTTAGCAACAGCACTTTAAATAGCAGTTTTAATAGGAAAATTATTTTCAGCAAAGAACATTTACTTTAACTCACTCCTCACTCTCTTGCCACATTAACTTTAACTTTCTTTTTTACTAAGTTCAAGAGGCATTAATTAGCAAAACTCTAGGCTTTAATTTCTTTTAGTAAGGACACTCGGATACCACTTTAGCTTAAACGGAGAGGAACCTGAGAGGTGTTATGATTAGGAGAAAATCAAGGTAGGTACATAAAGTCAAATATAAATTACCTTATATTTGTGCACACTAAAACATCCATTAAGCTGATCCTTCACTGTACATCATTGTAACATTCCGATGTAATGATTGCGCAATGTGGTGGAAACTGCATGTTGGTAGGTGGAATTGCAGGCTGAACTGCTGGACTCTGTCATTTCTTGGTGGCGACGACAGATACAAATTCCAAAATAGTTCCAGCTATTTATCCATCCATCCGAGGCCTTGGAAAGAAGCAGGAAAAGCCTCTCTCAGAACTAGCACCATATGCATCTTGTACATGGCAGAGCACGGACTACTGGCTCGTCCCCGACTCGTAGCTCGCCTCCGACTCGTGGCTCGTCCCCGACTGACTAACAGTTCCACCTTTTCCACCTAGGCCAACCACAATTTGCGCGCGCTACACAGTTCCGTTCCCAAGGGGAACCACTACACCTTTTACATACAGAATAACTAAGAGCCCTAAGTGAGGATCAGAAATTTACATAACAGCAACCAAATACATTAAATAAAACAAAACATTTACACATATTGACATCTCTACAAAAAATTATTCACACAAAATTACAATCATACACAGTAAGTTTTGTTCCCTCCAAATGGGACAAAGAATATAAATTGCAGATACACTACTTTGCATAGAATCAAATCACGACATCAAAGGTTTGACAAAGAAAAGAGTATACAATTTTGTGTTATCTGTTCAATCAAACACATTTACAGGTACTCAATGTTATAACATTAAATAAAACAAAAGTAAAATAAATCTGTACAGCAGGAAAGGTATGGTGTTACACAGTCACATCCAAATGTATCCACTCATCCGGGCAACTTTTATTTGCACCTTCCTGTAGAACACCCAAACACATAATAAAGGAAACATGAATAGTAGTTTTTAAGCTTATCCCTTTTTTTCTCAGAATTTCGAACATCTCGCACCGTTTTACAATTTCAAATCTTTTCCCAGATGGGCAAATCCTATGAACGTGTATTGATTTTTCTACCATCTTGCTTTCACTGTCAACTGCAACGTCAAAATTGCCTCTCTGGTGTCTTTAAAACCAAACTCATCGTCTTCCAGCACGTCTTTAATATTCTTTTCCATTCTTCTGTATATTATTCTTGTAACCAACTTGGCTGCATAAGTTGTTAAGCTGATTGTGCGATAATTCTAGCACTTGTCAGCACTTGCAGTCTTCGCAGTAGTATGCATGATATTTTTCCGAAATTTCGCTGGTGCATTGCCAGTCTCATACATCCTACTCACCAACGTGAATTTTAGAAATTGTGATGGAAATTTGTTTTATTATATTCCTTGCGAATAAGCTGTCAGTCTCATACCCTTCCTCTTCTTACGTTTTCTTGTTGTATCGTGGACAATTTCAGCTAAGTTAAACATCTTAAAAATTCTAAAACATTGGTTAATAATAAAAAAGCAAAGAAGCTGCAGCTTCTTCTCTATTATACGGTACTTGCCGTCAGAGATTAGTCTATTATTTACATGTAGAATCGGTTTCATTCTATTCACATTGAGTGGTTAGGTCCTGGACTCAAGTCTTACTGACACTATGTGGAGTGAGTGTAGGCTTGATGTTTTACATTAATGGAAATGTTGTGTGACTAGGGACTGCCATAGGGTACACCATTCGCCGGGTGCAAGTCTATCGATTTGATGCCACTTCGGCGACTTGCGCATCGATGGGGATGAAATGAAGATGATTGGGACAACACAACACCCACTCCCTGAACGGAGAAAAATCTCCGACCTAGCCGGGAATCGAACCGGGGCCCTTAGGACTGACATTCTGTCGCACTGGTCTCTCAGCTACCGGGGGCGGATGATGTTTTACACTGATTTCCACGAGTAAATTCATTTTAACATTAACATATGCATTTATGTTTCAAAAGCCGGTAACACGCTTCACTAAAAAAAGGTAAGCGTTGACTTAAACCCTTGCAAAAAGTCATAATTGGGCTACTCCCAGGCGTACATGTCTTTGTCCGAAGCAAACTGGGAGCCACGAATCGCCAGGAGCCACGTCGGTACTGCGTGGAGGATGTGTCAGGGATTCCGAGGGAAACATCTGCTACGTATTACGGTACGTTGATAATTTTTATTTTGGGACTGTCTAGCTACAGTTGAATAAAGTGGCAGATTTGTGGACATTGATCTGCATGTTGTGTTTGTTTCTTTTCTTTTTCTTATGACAGCCACTTGAAATTTTGTTTTCAGACTTCGCAGCACTAAGTAATGACTTCACAGCACTAAATACGACAAGTGTTCAACATGTGTATCAACATCCACGAACTCTGTCACTAAAGATGTCTTGTAAAAGAAAAAAGGCGAAATTGTGTCTCAAGTAGTTATAATTAGACGGTTCCAAAGTAAAAATTATCAGCATATTGTAATATAGTAGACAACTGAGCATGAGAGGATTACAAAAGCTGAAGATATTTTTGCAGTGTAGTCGAAACACTCTTGGTAGGGCTCATGTGTGGCCAAGATTGTATCCACTACGCTGAATAGGTTTCGCAGGAATGCCCTTACACGTCCTCTGTACAGTGCTGATCTCTCCCCATTCAATGGTCTTGCTTTTGGAGGCCTGAAGAACGCCGTTAGTGACCGTCGATTTGCTGTGGACGAAGAGATGCACACCGGTACAATCATGGTTCCGTAGGCAATTGCTAACATTTCCCATCTAGCGAAGGACCATCTTGTCTCACAGTGAGATGCATGTATTAAAGTTTATAGCTATTACTTTTGAAATAATAAAGAGTTTACTTTTCTTTTTGTCACCTGTCTCGTCTTCATTCGACTACCCCTTATACAAAAGGATACCTTTGCTTCTAGATTCTCAGCTGCCTGCCGCAAATACAAAGGCGGTTACTAGAATTAACAAAAAAGCAAAAGCTATCACTTGCAAGAGGAGGTAACCAGGGATGGGATTAACTTTAAGACACTACCTATAAGCTGGCATACGTTACGGTACTAGCCATTACCTTGACGGTCCCTCTCTTGCAGGTAGCCGAAAGAATAATTTCTCATACCCACTAGGATCTTCAAATGACGGCAGTAATGAAATTAGGGCTACATGGCGGTGTATCTAAATGACTATGGTCTTAGCTTTTATTCAGTTAATTTATTGAAATAAATTCATTTCTTAATTGCCTACCCTTTACTAAACCTTTTTAACTATCATATTAACTTGTTAATTTTCTTTGGTGTTTTACTATGTTCTGTTGCTCTTTAGTTGGCAGCTAGTGATAGTGGAGCACACAGCTTTCTGCTGTTTTGAGAATCAAGGTTTCATTATTTTATGTCGATTCCTCACAAACGATGTCCCACAACAATGAAGCCTCTGAGATTCATACCTGGAACTCCAACTGTAACCACCATACAGGTTGCTTCATAAAGACGATCGCATCATAGGAGCCTCCCCATTGTATGTCAGAACCGATGAAGCAGACACCAAATATGCAAAAATCTTCGAAGATATCACCGTCTCTGCCATCTTCTCATGAGTGATCAATTAACATGATTAATTTTGTTTTATAGTCCTTTGATACATATAAGTAAAGAAATTGATGCAGGTGTTGCAACTAGACGTGCCGGATTTAAGCTTTACATCCAGAGCTTGGCTTGCTACACATCATCAGGTACGGCAATGGTTTCTGTATTTCCTTGAGACATGGGCAGAGGTAGCTGACAACATACTTAAATGCACACTTAATTGCACAGATGTAACATTTCCCATAGATAGTGCGAAAGAAGTGTTCACAGTTGGTTTTCTATATTTGCTTCATAATTTATGGCATATTTGATGCAGTTAATTCACCGTCGTAATCATGAGTTCACTGTGGCTCAATTCCAACCTGTGCCGTAAACAATGTTGTATCTACAAATGAATGCATTTGGATTGCGCCAGTTTCTTACTATCTATGGGGACTACAGGCCAGTTTAACCTACAACTTTCTGTTAAATGAAGAAAACTTTGCAAGTCAAGATTGCTAAAAAAATGTCCATTTTACTGGATGACTGGTTTCATCGGAGCTGTGCTGCCACCACAGGATCTGCTAGAGGATAAACGCAAGTTGATAGGAAATTATTTTTACAGTTATGGTGTTACAACACGATAAACTGTCTTGTTAAATAACCTATGGAACTATAACAAATCTTGTGCTTGAAAATTTTTATAATATATAGTCCATCAGTGTTGCAAGTCGCTTGACACTGCACATCCACTTCCAACTACCGTGAAGATCACTAAATATCGGCATATCAAATACAAAAGTGCTGTGCATGAAAGTAAGCATAACTAAATTGCCCAGATTACAAGCGTTCATGTTCACCACCACCTGACTATTGACAGGGAAGTAGTGTAAACGTAACGGCCACCACGAACGTCCAATAGGTGCTACTATGGCTGTTTACTGGATTATCGTCTTGAATACAGCATAAGATAACAAATAAACAGAGTATATACAGACCGCCGTTGACGTAACACCCTTATATAACTTTAAACCTGGAATTGCAGTGTCCCTCTACATAGCAGACGTCGCCCAATGTCTAGGTACTCAGTGGGATTATGAGTGGAATAACAATGATGTTGCCTTGTACTTAGGATTTATACAAAAAAGAATATAAATCTAAGTAATATATCGAAACACAAAACTATTTTTATCAACAGTGTCATGTTGAGAATGGATTACACTGTACAATCTTACAGGGCCTCAAAAACAGTTTAATGCCTTTTACATATCTAAACAAATTATTAAAAAGTAGTACACTATATTTTCAAACTTTTTTGGGTAGATATAAGTGTCCTTTGTCATCCGATGACATCATTTAAATCAAGAGGAACATACTAGTGCTTTTTTAATTTACATCTGAAACACAAATAAAACGTAATGTACAAAAAAGGGTGGCAATGGTGGCTTTTGAAACATCTTTGTTGACTGTATCACAGTAAACTTATCATTATTTGAAAATTTTCTAAGTATAATTACCAGATTAAAAGTTTCATACGTACATGATCGACAGAGCACATTACCAACTGCCTGGCGCATTACAGAGACGACAGGTTTCTATCGTAAGAACTCCATATACAAAGATCCAGTCCGACCTCCTATCGAAGGAAATTTTATGCTTGTTTACTGAGTGATTAGCAGTCAGCTGCACAGATCAAATTTTGTGTGTTAAATTGGTTTCAGCCAATTAGTGCCCTTCTTCAGCAGATTACAGCTATCGCACTAGGTGCCTGAAACCAATTAAGGAAACAAAATAAATTTTGTGATGTTGGCTGCTGATTATTTTAATAAACAGAAAAACAGTTCCAAAATGTGTACAAAATACCAAGTCTTATGTAAACATATATCGACAAGGAGAGCATCTCAGTGACAAACCCTCACATGAAAACTATGGAACGAACACGTGCAGCACCTCTGCACTGTATTGATTTAGATACGTAAAATATATTAAAAAACAATTTTTAAAATCCTGTAAGAAAGGGCAATGTGGTTATACTCCAAAACGAAATTGGTTGACTACGCATATTTAAGTACACAAATATGTTGTTTCACTCAAATCCCCAGTGAGTACCTATTACATACACTTATTCAGAGATTAAATTTTACAATTTTTTCACATCAAATGTTTTTACATTCTATGTGTTTACGTTTTTCCCACATACACTATAATCAGTTCCAAATCATGGTTCTCACTATGTAAGCCATTATGATGGACGTTACTTTATCACAAACGTACAGAACAAACTAAAATTTATGAAAATCCTGTTTATCGAAATGTTTACGTCAGACGTGAAATTAGACAAACTCAACATAATAAGAACATGATTCCATGCCGATTGCGAATTTAATTACTCAGAGAGGAGTGCTTCTGCATGAGTATATGAATTCCCGTCAAATATAAGTAGATCACCTTGTGCATGTGGTGCTCAGCGGCTTATAGAAACTGCAAATACGTCAGACTAATTACTGATTGTTTGACAGAAGCTGCTAGTTGGCAGTAGTTTTATTTTACCAGAATAGTTTCAGGCGTCGTCCGTCATCGGCGGTATCAGTAATACAAAACACAAATTTGTCTCATAATATGTTACTAATACTATATATAGCATCGTCTTATGCGCTGGTGATTTTTCATATGATTATAATGTGATTTGCCTTATACTCAACTTTTTCTAGTCTATGCCAATGACGATATTTCGTAACAATCACGTAATGATCCGATTACATGATTTACAATGATGCATAAATGCAATCATCATTATATATCTTTTTACAAAACTACATGAAGTTCTCATCAGCAGTTGCTGCACATGCAAAGGTATTTTTGAGATACATCGTACAATATATGTCCTATATAATGCTACTGCTAGATTGTATTATCTGTGTTAGGAAAACCATGAAATTGAAGAATACTGCTGAAAATTTGGATGAATGTCGATCTGTTCATTTTTTAAAAAATGTCAGGATATTTCGTTACACATGTGAAAATGTTGTTTTCTGTGAAAATATGTTGTCATCTGTCTTTCTGTGTGGGACTGACTGTGTGGCTTTGTTCCTGGATGGAAGACATGTAAATATGCATCCCTGGCGTAGAGAAGCAACTGAACGGTTTGAAAATAAGTAAGTCGCCAGCTCCACATGGAATCTCAGTTCGGTTTTAGAGAGATATCCTGTGGCAGACCCATCTCTTAGCTTGCAGTTATCGCGAACTCAGCGTAAAGTCCTAGCCAACCGTGTACAAGGTTGGTAAGACAACGCACCTGCATAATAAATGTGATACACTTCCTTGAGACAAGAAAACTTCTGTCCACAAACCAGCATGGGTTTAAGTACTGTCAGTGCGAAATTCAGCAAGCCTTGTCAAACGTGGAACTTAGGCAAAACAGGATTGGTGTGGACGGGGCCTAATCAGTTACTGTTGGTTGCACAGAAAACACATACACTTTATTCTTAAAAAGCAAACATTTTTAAAATATTTTACCACACTGGCGACAGAAAGCCTTATTAGAAGAATTGCAAGTTCTTTTCAGCTGAAGGCCACAAGCAATGTTACACACAATCAACGGCTGAAGGCCTGATTAAGAAGGTTCAGAATTGTTCATCGGCTGAAGGACAGAAGCAATTTCAAAAATACACAACGGCTGAAGGCCTCAATTACAAGTAAGGAGGGCAGTTACACATTAGGAAATACTATATTTTCATCTTAACAATCAAAACTGTAACAAGCTATAGTAACGGCTGAAGACCTTGTAAGATGGCGAGAACTATGCCCCTTGCATGAAGTCATTAAAGATCACCTAACTCACATTGAGCGAACAGTAGGGCTGAACAAAAATGACTGACAAGGCACAATGCATCTTGTAGAGGGCATAATATGGACGTAATGGAATAATTAATGTTGGGTGATGGTTTTAAAGTAATTCACACAACATGAAAAACTTTGTGGAAACACGTCGATTTACTGGAGGCTAGTTTATCCCAGGGAAGTATACAGAGTCGACCGTGGCCGGCTGGGGAGCAGCGAAGGGAAGTGACAATAGGCAGCTTAGGGCAGCTCAAGCTCTGAGAAGGCAGTAACGGGGTGTGGCCTCCAGCTGCCTTAAGATGACCATGCGTGGGTGGTTGACCCCATGCTGGTGTACTGGGAAGCAGATGGAGAACTTGTACACCTGTTGATAAATGTGTGTCGTCCCGTTTTCAGTGAAACATGCGAGTAAGCAGTGCAAAGCTACGGTGGAGTGGTCAACATAGGCCAAATTAGGCGTGTTCATGACTATAGCAACTTAACGCTGAATTCACGGTCCGCAGAGTCTGAAGTAAATTAGGTTAAGAGCGACAGAATGAAATACGCCGGCCTCCGATGGGAACAAAGGCCCAAGAAATTTGAAGTACTCTCCTGGGAGTCAGAATTCCGGAAAAATTGGTGTCTTGTGCTGACGCTAACCTTGATGGGTGGCCTGGGAAGAGCTAAATAGCAGAACTTGGGAGGAAGGGAAATTTTGTGGGAATTTGTTCACTTCCCAAAGCAGGCATTGGTCGGCATTGGAAAGTGACGCATAATTAATGCGACTTGCGCTGCAGTTGGCGTTAGTGATTTTGCTGGAGGGGAAACTGAGGTGAAGAGCGGACTGGGAGAAGTCCCTGTAGAGGTCTTCCGTTCCCAGCTTGCCTAGAGTGCGGACGTGGCGTTCTTTATGCAGCTTGCCGGAGAGAGAGTGAGCAGTTTAGGACTTAGCAAACTGAACGATTGAGCTTGGAGATAGAAAGTTTTCGTTCAGATATGTACTGAGCAAGATAGGTAGAAGTGAATAGACGAGTGCAGCCTTGCAGCACCACGAGGTTTGCTGACGTCCACATAATTATGTCGGCCCACCACGCTGAATTCGGTGATATTGGGCCCGCTCCGGCCACTGATTCATTTTTTGGATCACGTTGACAAAGTTTCCATGAGGGTTTCATGGGCTGTGTATTGTAGAATTCTTTTCGCACTTCGCATTACGCCTGGGTCAGTCGATAGGAATTACTTTTGATTTATCGCGCTTTACTCCATGCATACGCAATTTATTAGAACTGCCTGTTAGGAGAGTCATGTAATGTGATGAGTGAAGGTCGTGATGTAAAATAAATCTGTGGTAATCGACTGCATCTGTTGCAAATCAAGTAGTTGAAATCCCAAGTCCCATTCTTAATTAATTTTATGTTCAACATTTGCATCTGGTGTTCAATAGCTGAATATAACATCAATGTGCACCCCTTCTTAATTAAAAGGGATCAGTTCTGAATAAATTAATGTCAACACTGCCACCGCAGTTCAATCAGTATTCACAGGGCCTTATTACTTTCTATGCGTTATCTGACATTGTGGCAGTTTTGCACTCTCTGTTGATCTGTTAGTCAATTACCTGGGGTGAATACACACCAAAACCAGATAAGTGATGGGTGGGGTGTTACAGCCTTATTAAGAAAAATTGCAAATTATTGGGCGGTTGAAGGCCACAAACAATGCTACACACAATTAACAGCTGAAGGCCTGATTAAGAAGGTTGAACATCATTCGTGGGTTAGAAGGCCACCAGCAGTTTCAGAATACATAAGTGCTGAAGGCCCAAATTACCAGAAGGTGGACAATTCCACTTCAAAAAATACTAAAACCCTTCCTACAAATCTTAATAATTTCTAAAAAGCTATTGTAACGGCTGCAGGCCTCACTAAAACAGGATTGAAAATTATTTGTCAGCTGAAGGCCACAAGCTATGTACAAACAATTAACGTGGAAGGCCTGATTAAGAAAGGATTCAAAATTATTGGGAGCTGAAAGCCACAAGCAATTTTCAGAATAATCAATGACTGAAGGCCTGAATTACAAGTACGGAAGGCAGTTAAAATAATAAAACCTTTTCAAAACATCTAAACGAACTGTAACAGGCTAGAGTGACGGCTTCAGGCTTCATTAAAACAAAACTGAAAATAATTTGTTAACTGAAGGCCACAAGCATTGTTACAAACAATTAACGGCCGAAGGCCGTAACTACGAGTGGGGAAGGCAATAAGATGTTAAAACATTAGGGTAGAATTATGACAATTTGTCCAAATAAGACGGAGTGATCCTCAGACAGTGCTCCCTGGATCGACCTGAGGAAGGTGACTACAGCTGTGAAAGCGGTCAGACAGGCAAGCAAGAGTTGTACTGAAGTAACAGGATGGCAAATCACACTATGGGTAGCTTAAGATTCGACCGACCGACTAACCAATCCGCCTAACGTCCGATCACCGGTACAATGATGGAATATCTTTAGGCAAGGGCGGACAGCATCATGTCTTCACAAATACACCCGAGGCCGAAGGAAACACTAGAACCAAGGTAGACCTCCCAAAGCATATGCACAATACCATTAAAGAGGCTGTCGAACTCCACGCTGTGTCGGACAGCATCAACACGATGAAGAAAGGTACACTGCCAGAAAAGTACGATAACCGCCAGGGCAGGTAACTAGGGCGTTATCGGCTACATGGCTGACAATACCGCTGGTTGCACTTCCCTATTAAGAATAATACTAAATCCAAACTAACTTAAAGGAGCAGGAGGCGGCTAATAGCTTCCGCCAACCTCACACTTGTTGTGGTTGATCTCACCGAACCTAGAAGCAGCAACACGCAAACAGCAGTGAGATCTCAAACAGTGGAGGTTTCACTCAACTACAAACGGCCCGACAGTGCCTGCAAGACGCCTGCAGTCTATAAAGGCACATTTGCATGCCGTGCGTGAGTTTCCTTGGAAACGCGAAATCTTAATTAAATAATTAATCTCTGACAAATAAATAAAGCCTATGGCACAGAACAGCAGCGCTATGTCGCTGATAAAACAAAAAACACAATTACGATACTCTTATGTTTCATTAAGAAAGAGAGGTCGAGGAGAATATCTGAGGCTGGAAGCACGTATATTTTATTGACTGGCACACCGCCATATTTGATGTTATATAAGAACACTGCGAGTTGCAATCTTACTAGGCACTCGATTCTGTAAAGAATTTATATTTATGAAAGTAAGTACAATTATTTAACTGTAGGCTTATTGGTTGAATATATCTGATTTAACTAACTGTGTAAACTTTTTATGTTTAGTAGACAGTCACCTCTGTACGACGTATTGACATGGCTGGCAAAATTACTCTAATATTGAGAATTTAGATTTGAGTCCGCACCTACCGCAGCAGTCTTTGGAAACGATTTAAATACGAAGTCCGATTATTTGAGTCTTATTTCACGGTCAACTACGAATAACATTGCATTTACGAAAAAGCCATTGTCAAGCGTCTGATACCAAATAATTAAACGTCCACGTTCCAGATAAGCAAATATTAATTACAACCAATCACTATCATACAGATAGAAAAATTAATATTTTATTTTATTTTATTTATTTTATATTGGCGACTGCGTGTCGGACTTGTTATTTTGTCATTTGTTACATTGTTCTCTTTGTTTCATGTGAAAAATCAACTTTCTGGACCTGGACTTGACCGTATGAAAAAATAACAAAAATCTGAAGATATTTGCCAATTATAAAATTTTGCGGGAAGACGCAATGAAGCTTCCAGCAAAATAAGGTAAGACGCAGCATCTTTGCATTGGCAGGCTTGACCAGACCCATAATTCAGTGCATTAGCTCTTCAGTAGATTCTGCAGTATTTCTTTCGCGCGTAGCAGTTTTCAGTGATAAATTTCATTCTCAGTACTTTTCCTTAAACAATAACTTCTGCAACAATACCAATACACGAGTGTACAATATGGCCGACTTCTGTACGATACGTTGTAACACGGACAGCAGCCATTAACAATAATCCCATATTCAGTTTACATTTCTAAATTAACAAACAGCCATTGTTGCTACGAGCGATTCATGCTCAACTGCATTTTATTTTAAAACCAGTGTCAAATATTATTTTCTTGAAACATATATCACGTGTGGCATGGTCATAACTAGAAAACAATACGCAAAGATGGAACAGCAAAGACATACTATTCAGACGCAATCCGACTCGGACGTGAGACAAGTGTTAGAAAATGACTTTACGACAGCAACCGGTAGTGACGATTCATCAAATATTGACGCAAGTGTTAACGGAAATTTTGACAATAGGCCGTCCACCACAAAAATTTCAAAGTCTCAGTCAGAGCCCATGTTAATACATGACGTCACGTCTAATGACGCGGCGGGGGCAGAGACCTTGCAAACAGTAAACATTGCCAACATGTTACAAATGCTAATGAAACAGAACGCGGAAAACATGGCAACCTTAAAGACACAGTTAAAGACACAAAATGACGAAATTAAATCTGATCTCATAGCAATCAAGACAAGTAATGACACTTTATGTAAACGTGTAGAACTTATAGACGCCACACTGACCAAACAGATGACTGAGCTCAGTACGAAATTTTCCAAGCTTAATACGATACAAGAAAAGACTACAAATGACGTAGCACTTTTACAGACACAAGTAAAAAACCTTAATGTCACGTGTGAAGCTCTTACTGAACAAATTGAAACATATCCTTCAGTACATGACAACCTTGAAAAACGAATTACTGACGTGCAGAATAAATTTGGCGATGTTGAACAACAACTGACTGACAGATTACAATCTGATGCCACAGCTCATTTTCAAAATATTAATAAAGAATTTCATGATTGGGTAGAGAACAAAGACAAACATTTTGATAGATGCATACGTGAAAATTTACCAACAATTGTGCACGACTCCGTAGCGGAATACGTCACTAATAACAAACAGCTGATTAGTGACGCAGTACAATCCGTCACTGCACCCATGAGACAATTCACCGATCAACCACAGTCTGAATGTAACGAAAATATCAGTCAAAATGTACAGTTCAGAAACCAATATACATTCGAGTATGACGCACACATACCGCACACGACAAACACACAAGAACAAAACACACCACGACAACAACACATACCACGTCGTGAAAACACAAACACAAGCTATTATCATGGTAAACCACAGCAACATTATCGTAATTACTCGCCATCTGAACATTACAGTAATTACAGTGGAACAAATCCATATCATAATGCAAAGGAAGAAGAAAGCTTAATAAAACACATGCAATTTCAGACTTTTATCCCAGAAAAACGAACCATTCATCCGGTGATTTTTCTTAAATCTCTTAGTAATGCATTTCCACGCACTTGGAGTGACCGGAAAAAGATTTCATATATTGTCGGTTACATCCAAGGCGATGCAGCTGTCTGGGCATACAGTCAAGCTGACGTATGTACCACGTACAGGGAGTTTGAGCGTGCCTTTCTGAACAAATTCTGGTCGCAATCCGTCCAGAAGCGACTCAGGAGACAAATTTTAGAACCTGAAACTTTTAACAGTAAAAACGGTAACTTACGCAGATATTTTGAAAAATACTTGAACATGGGACATTTTTTAGACGAACCAGTCGCAACACGTGGTATACTCCGTGCGTTGAAGGCCAAATTGCCTTTCAACATTAAAGAAAAACTCTTACATATTCCGGATGACGATCCAGATTATTTTTTAACAGCTTTAGATTCGGTCGACATGTTACTAGAAGATCAGCGCTTCGCGCGGCAAAACGGCAGCCACAATGTTTATACTAGTGGTATGCAAAACATGCAGGCTTGCCAACTCAATTCTGGCGCGCCCACAGTTGGATACGCGGTACAGCAAAAACAGCAAACTCACATGCCGTCTCAATACGGAAATCAAAATCAACACGCGTATTCCAATACGAACAACAGTTACAACAGTAGTAACACTCCATGTGGCAATCCATACAAAAGGCACCGCGGTAATAACAACAACGGTAACAACAGATACAAATGTAACAACAAAAACACAAACAGAAATAGAAATAATAATAACTACGAGCCAAGACAGCATCAAGGCTGGACTCGTAGTGATCAATACTTTCATTCAAACACTGCTTTACCACAGCAGGCACCAGGACAAAATTGGAGCATACCTTACGACCGACAGGTAAGTTATAATGCGCAACAGCAACAACAACCGCAAAAGTTTGGAGATCACAACAGGCAATATCCGAATGTGAATATAATAGAAATGACACCTGATACACAACCTCAATCTGTGTCAGTACCTAATACAAATGCTAATCCAACAAACTAGAAACAGTCACTTCTATGCCCCGGGTCGTGGCTGAAGAATTCTTGGGGGGCGACTTCAATGTTAATCAGTTATTTGACACCACAATTGAACAACAAAATATTGATATGCCTAATAATTCTAAACAAAAACTACCTGTTTTATTTATAAGATACAACCACAATGGCAATATATCAGATGAACTTTTGCAAGACAGTAGACAATGTCGTTCAAACACAAATGAAATTGTTTTAGCATCTACTACTGGTGTAGTAGGTGGGATTCCAACTACTATTATCTTAGATACAGGTGCAGCTGTGAGTGTTTTGTCTTTTAATTTCTATAAAAAGATGTGTGAATTGGAGCCTGTGCCTGAGTTTCCTGCCCAAAACTGTAAAATAACTACTGCTCTAGGTAATAAGTCATGTAGGGTTACGAAGCAAGTTTTTGTAAACATTAAAATAGGGAATGGAACCGTACAATGGCCATTCCTGGTTGTACAAAACCTTGTGACAAATTGCATATTAGGAATAGATATTATGAGCGAGAAGGACTGCATTATAGACTTCTCCAAAGGTAAATGCATTTTAAATGATAAAGGCAGTGTAATTATTATTGATTTGGACAGGAGAACTCTAAAGCATGGCAAACGCTGTACAGGGTACAAGGTTCAGTTAGTACTTGACAATGACATTCAAGACATGCAAAAACACTCATCTAACACAGAGATAATGGACTTGAAAACATTGCTTGATCATAAGATAAATGAAGCCACAGCTCTCAGTGTACATGAACGTATAAAACTACAGGAAGTGTTATCCAAACATTTACAAGTTTTTACCAAACGATTAGGTGCTATCAACACGTATGTGTACAAGATTGGAGTTAAGCCTCACAAGATCTTTTACCACAAGACATATAACGTACCGTTATCTCAACGACCTGCTGTGTGGCAAGAAGTTAAACAAATTACAACATAAATAATAAGTAGTATAGAAATTTTCATTTCAGCTGTACCAGTGACGCAGTTGAAGACAGAAGAACTTTTCTTTCAACGCTGCGGCACTACCAAGAAGACTGAATATTAAGGTAAAATTTATGATTACGTAGCAGTGAATGATATATTAATTTTTCACGGAACATATGTGACTGTAGGCATCACTGACTTGGTATGACACCTGACGAACCGACAGACGTCATCTGTGAAGCGATCTTTTACTTCGAGAAATAGATTAGACGCACATCTCTCAGCAAGAAAAGCATCTACCAGTAGCCAAGGCCACACAGACACTATACACACACGCACAAAACGCGAGGAATCGAACAGTTTTCCGACTCTTATTATTTTGAATATTTATTGAGTAGTGAACACGCCTGGCCTTGCCTACTGATGTAGTGAATGTTGTGTCTAACCTATCTTAATTTCAGATGACATAAAAAAAAATAAAAAATAAAAAATCGATAAAATCCCAGCAAAACCGTTAAAGAGGACGTAAATATCTGCAATTCATGTAATCAAATGTGACACAATGTAATAATTTATAGCTATGTAATGATGATGTAAACATGTTTATGTGTAACTGTATTATGTTTATGCTAAGAAAATATGTGACGTGTATATGTATGATTACTTATGTTTTTTTTTAACTGATGTATAATGTAACTGTTACTATGTGAAAATTTGAACAATAACGAGTGCCAAAATGTAAAAAAAACCTTAAAAAAATGCGTAGTGAACCACTGTTCACGGACATTAACGTACATTACTAAGTCTGCAACTACGCAGAAACCTATGTGAAAGAAACTGTTAATGACATTCATGATGCATCGTACCTTTGTAAACGCGGTGAACGATTTCTTCGATAAGTAACTACGAACATTTAGGTGAGCTATATTTTTAAAAAAAAAAAAAAAAAACTGAAAATGTGAAGTGCGTAATTGGTGCATCGTCTAGTGACATTACTACAGTATCTAACTTCAAGATGTTAACTGGATTAAATGGTCACAACGTGCCTGTCCAGAAAACAACACGACGAGTGGAAGAATTTTGGTTGGAACTTCAGGGAATGGTATGTTCTCGAAATGTGACAGACACACTTACCTAGAGTATCCAAGGATCGACGCCAGCTATGTGCCGTCCGAGGTTCTGCAACCAAGCTTCCACGGAATATCGAAAACGAACTGCATATGGACCAATTACTCGACGGGCCACGTCTGACCTGTAATAAACAATGCCTTTTGTCACAACGAACTGCATCACAACGACTATAATGGAAATAGGAAATGGACATGCTTATGTATCAATCACGTTGTTATACAGCGATGTTACTGTGATCAAAAAACTTTACCACGACGACACTAACCGGTGAAAAATTATTGTGCAGCAGATGAATATAAACTGTAATAACGACACGATGTGTATAGGTCAACGCACCTGAAACATAAAGACATTTTTCTTTGAAGCATTTCAATGCAATACTACGTAACTAAGAACATTCAACAATCTAAAGTTTTACTGTATTATAACAAACATTGTAATTTTAAAACTAAGTTACCTGTCATAGATTGTAGTCTTCATATGTAATCTTGGTGGAATATTTTCTTTGTGCAACGACTAAGAAATGCACGCGCACACGAACAATATGAACTGCAATACTGAGCCGCGTGATCTAAATTTACGATATAACGGCAGTCACGGAGTCATACTGACGCTTCTGCGCATGCGCGCCCTCTATTTTGCCAACATAAGAACTTTTACGGCGCACGCGCGTCATTCAAATTTTGTATATAATATACAGTATAATGTAAGTCATGTAAATAGTTGTAGATAACTTAGATTTTCTTGTGCCTTTAGGTGAATTACTCGCCTGCAGGTGTGTCCTTTCGCCTCGCAATTCAGGGGGCAATATAAAGGCACATTTGTATGCCGTGCGTGAGTTTCCTTGGAAACACGAAATCTTAATTAAATAATTAATCTCTGACAAATAAATAAAGCCTATGGCACAGAACTGCAGCGCTATGTCGCTGATAAAACAAAAAACACAATTACGATACTCTTATGTTTCATTAAGAAAGAGAGGTCGAGGAGAATATCTGAGGCTGGAAGCACGTATATTTTATTGACTGGCACACCGCCATATTTGATGTTATATAAGAACACTGCGAGTTGCAATCTTACTAGGCACTCGATTCTGTAAAGAATTTATATTTATGAAAGTAAGTAGAATTATTTAACTGTAGGCTTATTGGTTGAATATATCTGATTTAGCTAACTGTGTAAACTTTTTATATTTAGTAGACAGTCACCTCTGTACGACGTATTGACATGGCTGGCAAAATTACTCTAATATTGAGAATTTAGATTTGAGTCCGCACCTACCGCAGCAGTCTTTGGAAACGATTTAAATACGAAGTCCGATTATTTGAGTCTTATTTCCCGGTCAACTACGAATAACATTGCATTTACGAAAAAGCCATTGTCAAGCGTCTGATACCAAATAATTAAACGTCCACGTTCCAGATAAGCAAATATTAATTACAACCAATCACTATCATACAGATAGAAAAATTAATATTTTATTTTATTTTATTTATTTTATATTGGCGACTGCATGTCGGACTTGTTATTTTGTCATTTGATACATTGTTCTCTTTGTTTCATGTGAAAAATCAACTTTCTGGACCTGGACTTGACCGTATGAAAAAATAACAAAAATCTGAAGATATTTGCCAATTATAAAATTTTGCGGGAAGACGCAATGAAGCTTCCAGCAAAATAAGGTAAGACGCAGCATCTTTGCATTGGCAGGCTTGACCAGACCCATAATTCAGTGTATTAGCTCTTCAGTAGATTCTGCAGTATTTCTTTCGCGCGTAGCAGTTTTCAGTGATAAATTTCATTCTCAGTACTTTTCCTTAAACAATAACTTCTGCAACAATACCAATACATGAGTGTACAATATGGCCGACTTCTGTACGATACGTTGTAACACGGACAGCAGCCATTAACAATAATCCCATATTCAGTTTACATTTCTAAATTAACAAACAGCCATTGTTGCTACGAGCGATTCATGCTCAACTGCATTTTATTTTAAAACCAGTGTCAAATATTATTTTCTTGAAACATATATCACGTGTGGCATGGTCATAACTAGAAAACAATACGCAAAGATGGAACAGCAAAGACATACTATTCAGATGCAATCCGACTCGGACGTGAGACAAGTGTTAGAAAATGACTTTACGACAGCAACCGGTTGTGACGATTCATCAAATATTGACGCAAGTGTTAACGGAAATTTTGACAATAGGCCGTCCACCACAAAAATTTCAAAGTCTCAGTCAGAGCCCATGTTAATACATGACGTCACGTCTAATGACGCGGCGGGGGCAGAGACCTTGCAAACAGTAAACATTGCCAACATGTTACAAATGCTAATGAAACAGAACGCGGAAAACATGGCAACCTTAAAGACACAGTTAAAGACACAAAATGACGAAATTAAATCTGATCTCATAGCAATCAAGACAGGTAATGACACTTTATGTAAACGTGTAGAACTTATAGACGCCACACTGACCAAACAGATGACTGAGCTCAGTACGAAATTTTCCAAGCTTAATACGATACAAGAAAAGACTACAAATGACGTAGCACTTTTACAGACACAAGTAAAAAACCTTAATGTCACGTGTGAAGCTCTTACTGAACAAATTGAAACATATCCTTCAGTACATGACAACCTTGAAAAACGAATTACTGACGTGCAGAATAAATTTGGCGATGTTGAACAACAACTGACTGACAGATTACAATCTGATGCCACAGCTCATTTTCAAAATATTAATAAAGAATTTCATGATTGGGTAGAGAACAAAGACAAACATTTTGATAGATGCATACGTGAAAATTTACCAACAATTGTGCACGACTCCGTAGCGGAATACGTCACTAATAACAAACAGCTGATTAGTGACGCAGTACAATCCGTCACTGCACCCATGAGACAATTCACCGATCAACCACAGTCTGAATGTAACGAAAATATCAGTCAAAATGTACAGTTCAGAAACCAATATACATTCGAGTATGACGCACACATACCGCACACGACAAACACACAAGAACAAAACACACCACGACAACAACACATACCACGTCGTGAAAACACAAACACAAGCTATTATCATGGTAAACCACAGCAACATTATCGTAATTACTCGCCATCTGAACATTACAGTAATTACAGTGGAACAAATCCATATCATAATGCAAAGGAAGAAGAAAGCTTAATAAAACACAGGCAATTTCAGACTTTTATCCCAGAAAAACGAACCATTCATCCGGTGATTTTTCTTAAATCTCTTAGTAATGCATTTCCACGCACTTGGAGTGACCGGAAAAAGATTTCATATATTGTCGGTTACATCCAAGGCGATGCAGCTGTCTGGGCATACAGTCAAGCTGACGTATGTACCACGTACAGTGAGTTTGAGCGTGCCTTTCTGAACAAATTCTGGTCGCAATCCGTCCAGGAGCGACTCAGGAGACAAATTTTAGAACCTTGAGCTTTTAACAGTAAAAATGGTAACTTACGCAGATATTTTGAAAAATACTTGAACATGGGACATTTTTTAGACGAACCAGTCGCAACACGTGATATACTCCGTGTGTTGAAGGCCAAATTGCCTTTCAACATTAAAGAAAAACTCTTACATATTCCGGATGACGATCCGGATTATTTTTTAACAGCTTTAGATTCGGTCGACATGTTACTAGAAGATCAGCGCTTCGCGTGGCTAAACAGCAGCCACAATGTTTATACTAGTGGTATGCAAAATATGCAGGCTTGCCAACTCAATTCTGGCGCGCCCACAGTTGGATACGCGGTACAGCAAAAACAGCAAACTCACATGCCGTCTCAATACGGAAATCAAAATCAACACGCGTATTCCAATACAAACAACAGTTACAACAGTAGTAACACTCCATGCGGCAATCCATACAAAAGGCACCGCGGTAATAACAACAACGGTAACAACAGATACAAATGTAACAACAAAAACACAAACAGAAATAGAAATAATAATAACTACGAGCCAAGACAGCATCAAGGCTGGACTCGTAGTGATCAATACTTTCATTCAAACACTGCTTTACCACAGCAGGCACCAGGACAAAATTGGAGCATACCTTACGACCGACAGGTAAGTTATAATGCGCAACAGCAACAACAACCGCAAAAGTTTGGAGATCACAACAGGCAATATCCGAATGTGAATATAATAGAAATGACACCTGATACACAACCTCAATCTGTGTCGGTACCTAATACAAATGCTAATCCAACAAACTAGAAACAGTCACTTCTATGCCCCGGGTCGTGGCTGAAGAATTCTTGGGGGGCGACTTCAATGTTAATCAGTTATTTGACACCACAATTGAACAACAAAATATTGATATGCCTAATAATTCTAAACAAAAACTACCTGTTTTATTTATAAGATACAACCACAATGGCAATATATCAGATGAACTTTTGCAAGACAGTAGACAATGTCGTTCAAACACAAATGAAATTGTTTTAGCATCTACTACTGGTGTAGTAGGTGGGATTCCAACTACTATTATCTTAGATACAGGTGCAGCTGTGAGTGTTTTGTCTTTTAATTTCTATAAAAAGATGTGTGAATTGGAGCCTGTGCCTGAGTTTCCTGCCCAAAACTGTAAAATAACTACTGCTCTAGGTAATAAGTCATGTAGGGTTACGAAGCAAGTTTTTGTAAACATTAAAATAGGGAATGGAACCGTACAATGGCCATTCCTGGTTGTACAAAACCTTGTGACAAATTGCATATTAGGAATAGATATTATGAGCGAGAAGGACTGCATTATAGACTTCTCCAAAGGTAAATGCATTTTAAATGATAAAGGCAGTGTAATTATTATTGATTTGGACAGGAGAACTCTAAAGCATGACAAACGCTGTACAGGGTACAAGGTTCAGTTAGTACTTGACAATGACATTCAAGACATGCAAAAACACTCATCTAACACAGAGATAATGGACTTGAAAACATTGCTTGATCATAAGATAAATGAAGCCACAGCTCTCAGTGTACATGAACGTATAAAACTACAGGAAGTGTTATCCAAACATTTGCAAGTTTTTACCAAACGATTAGATGCTATCAACATGTATGTGTACAAGATTGGAGTTAAGCCTCACAAGATCTTTTACCACAAGACATATAACGTACCGTTATCTCAACGACCTGCTGTGTGGCAAGAAGTAAAACAAATTACAACATAAATAATAAGTAGTATAGAAATTTTCATTTCAGCTGTACCAGTGACGCAGTTGAAGACAGAAGAACTTTTCTTTCAACGCTGCGGCACTACCAAGAAGACTGAATATTAAGGTAAAATTTATGATTACGTAGCAGTGAATGATATATTAATTTTTCACGGAACATATGTGACTGTAGGCATCACTGACTTGGTATGACACCTGACGAACCGACAGACGTCATCTGTGAAGCGATCTTTTACTTCGAGAAATAGATTAGACGCACATCTCTCAGCAAGAAAAGCATCTACCAGTAGCCAAGGCCACACAGACACTATACACACACGCACAAAACGCGAGGAATCGAACAGTTTTCCGACTCTTATTATTTTGAATATTTATTGAGTAGTGAACACGCCTGGTCTTGCCTACTGATGTAGTGAATGTTGTGTCTAACCTATCTTAATTTCAGATGACATAAAAAAAAAAATAAAAAATAAAAAATCGATAAAATCCCAGCAAAACCGTTAAAGAGGACGTAAATATCTGCAATTCATGTAATCAAATGTGACACAATGTAATAATTTATAGCTATGTAATGATGATGTAAACATGTTTATGTGTAACTGTATTATGTTTATGCTAAGAAAATATGTGACGTGTATATGTATGATTACTTATATTTTTTTTTAACTGATGTATAATGTAACTGTTACTATGTGAAAATCTGAACAATAACGAGTGCCAAAATGTAAAAAAAAACCTTAAAAAAATGCGTAGTGAACCACTGTTCACGGACATTAACGTACATTACTAAGTCTGCAACTACGCAGAAACCTATGTGAAAGAAACTGTTAATGACATTCATGATGCATCGTACCTTTGTAAACGCGGTGAACGATTTCTTCGATAAGTAACTACGAACATTTAGGTGAGCAATATTTAAAAAAAAAAAAAAAAAACTGTAAATGTGAAGTGCGTAATTGGTGCATCGTCTAGTGACATTACTACAGTATCTAACTTCAAGATGTTAACTGGATTAAATGGTCACAACGTGCCTGTCCAGAAAACAACACGACGAGTTGAAGAATTTTGGTTGGAACTTCAGGGAATGGTATGTTCTCGAAATGTGACAGACACACTTACCTAGAGTATCCAAGGATCGACGCCAGCTATGTGCCGTCCGAGGTTCTGCAACCAAGCTTCCACGGAATATCGAAAACGAACTGCATATGGACCAATTACTCGACGGGTCACGTCTGACCTGTAATAAACAATGCCTTTTGTCACAACGAACTGCATCACAACGACTATAATGGAAATAGGAAATGGACATGCTTATGTATCAATCACGTTGTTATACAGCGATGTTACTGTGATCAAAAAACTTTACCACGACGACACTAACCTGTGAAAAATTATTGTGCAGCAGATGAGTATAAACTGTAATAACGACACGATGTGTATAGGTCAACGCACCTGAAACATAGACATTTTTCTTTGAAGCATTTCAATGCAATACTACGTAACTAAGAACATTCAACAATCTAAAGTTTTACTGTATTATAACAAACATTGTAATTTTAAAACTAAGTTACCTGTCATAGATTGTAGTCTTCATATGTAATCTTGGTGGAATATTTTCTTTGTGCAACGACTAAGAAATGCGCGCGCACACGAACAATATGAACTGCAATACTGAGCCGCGTGATCTAAATTTACAATATAACGGCAGTCACGGAGTCATACTGACGCTTCTGCGCATGCGCGCCCTCTATTTTGCCAACATAAGAACTTTTACAGCGCACGCGCGTCATTCAAATTTTGTATATAATATACAGTATAATGTAAGTCATGTAAATAGTTGTAGATAACTTAGATTTTCTTGTGCCTTTAGGTGAATTACTCGCCTGCAGGTGTGTCCTTTCGCCTCGCAATTCAGGGGGCAATATAAAGGCACATTTGTATGCCGTGCGTGAGTTTCCTTGGAAACGCGAAATCTTAATTAAATAATTAATCTCTGACAAATAAATAAAGCCTATGGCACAGAACTGCAGCGCTATGTCGCTGATAAAACAAAAAACACAATTACGATACTCTTATGTTTCATTAAGAAAGAGAGGTCGAGGAGAATATCTGAGGCTGGAAGCACGTATATTTTATTGACTGGCACACCGCCATATTTGATGTTATATAAGAACACTGCGAGTTGCAATCTTACTAGGCACTCGATTCTGTAAAGAATTTATATTTATGAAAGTAAGTACAATTATTTAACTGTAGGCTTATTGGTTGAATATATCTGATTTAACTAACTGTGTAAACTTTTTATGTTTAGTAGACAGTCACCTCTGTACGACGTATTGACATGGCTGGCAAAATTACTCTAATATTGAGAATTTAGATTTGGGTCCGCACCTACCGCAGCAGTCTTAGGAAACGATTTAAATACGAAGTCCGATTATTTGAGTCTTATTTCACGGTCAACTACGAATAACATTGCATTTACGAAAAAGCCATTGTCAAGCGTCTGATACCAAATAATTAAACGTCCACGTTCCAGATAAGCAAATATTAATTACAACCAATCACTATCATACAGATAGAAAAATTAATATTTTATTTTATTTTATTTATTTTATATTGGCGACTGCGTGTCGGACTTGTTATTTTGTCATTTGTTACATTGTTCTCTTTGTTTCATGTGAAAAATCAACTTTCTGGACCTGGACTTGACCGTATAAAAAAATAACAAAAATCTGAAGATATTTGCCAATTATAAAATTTTGTGGGAAGACGCAATGAAGCTTCCAGCAAAATAAGGTAAGACGCAGCATCTTTGCATTGGCAGGCTTGACCAGACCCATAATTCAGTGTATTAGCTCTTCAGTAGATTCTGCAGTATTTCTTTCGCGCGTAGCAGTTTTCAGTGATAAATTTCATTCTCAGTACTTTTCCTTAAACAATAACTTCTGCAACAATACCAATACACGAGTGTACAATATGGCCGACTTCTGTACGATACGTTGTAACACAGACAGCAGCCATTAACAATAATCCCATATTCAGTTTACATTTCTAAATTAACAAACAGCCATTGTTGCTACGAGCGATTCATGCTCAACTGCATTTTATTTTAAAACCAGTGTCAAACATTATTTTCTTGAAACATATATCACGTGTGGCATGGTCATAACTAGAAAACAATACGCAAAGATGGAACAGCAAAGACATACTATTCAGACGCAATCCGACTCGGACGTGAGACAAGTGTTAGAAAATGACTTTACGACAGCAACCGGTAGTGACGATTCATCAAATATTGACGCAAGTGTTAACGGAAATTTTGACAATAGGCCGTCCACCACACAAAAATTCAAAGTCTCAGTCAGAGCCCATGTTAATACATGACATCACGTCTAATGACGCGGCGGGGGCAGAGACCTTGCAAACAGTAAACATTGCCAACATGTTACAAATGCTAATGAAACAGAACGCGGAAAACATGGCAACCTTAAAGACACAGTTAAAGACACAAAATGACGAAATTAAATCTGATCTCATAGCAATCAAGACAGGTAATGACACTTTATGTAAACGTGTAGAACTTATAGACGCCACACTGACCAAACAGATGACTGAGCTCAGTACGAAATTTTCCAAGCTTAATACGATACAAGAAAAGACTACAAATGACGTAGCACTTTTACAGACACAAGTAAAAAACCTTAATGTCACGTGTGAAGCTCTTACTGAACAAATTGAAACATATCCTTCAGTACATGACAACCTTGAAAAACGAATTACTGACGTGCAGAATAAATTTGGCGATGTTGAACAACAACTGACTGACAGATTACAATCTGATGCCACAGCTCATTTTCAAAATATTAATAAAGAATTTCATGATTGGGTAGAGAACAAAGACAAACATTTTGATAGATGCATACGTGAAAATTTACCAACAATTGTGCACGACTCCGTAGCGGAATACGTCACTAATAACAAACAGCTGATTAGTGACGCAGTACAATCCGTCACTGCACCCATGAGACAATTCACCGATCAACCACAGTCTGAATGTAACGAAAATATCAGTCAAAATGTACAGTTCAGAAACCAATATACATTCGAGTATGACGCACACATACCGCACACGACAAACACACAAGAACAAAACACACCACGACAACAACACATACCACGTCGTGAAAACACAAACACAAGCTATTATCATGGTAAACCACAGCAACATTATCGTAATTACTCGCCATCTGAACATTACAGTAATTACAGTGGAACAAATCCATATCATAATGCAAAGGAAGAAGAAAGCTTAATAAAACACAGGCAATTTCAGACTTTTATCCCAGAAAAACGAACCATTCATCCGGTGATTTTTCTTAAATCTCTTAGTAATGCATTTCCACGCACTTGGAGTGACCGGAAAAAGATTTCATATATTGTCGGTTACATCCAAGGCGATGCAGCTGTCTGGGCATACAGTCAAGCTGACGTATGTACCACGTACAGGGAGTTTGAGCGTGCCTTTCTGAACAAATTCTGGTCGCAATCCGTCCAGAAGCGACTCAGGAGACAAATTTTAGAACCTGAAACTTTTAACAGTAAAAATGGTAACTTACGCAGATATTTTGAAAAATACTTGAACATGGGACATTTTTTAGACGAACCAGTCGCAACACGTGATATACTCCGTGCGTTGAAGGCCAAATTGCCTTTCAACATTAAAGAAAAACTCTTACATATTCCGGATGACGATCCAGATTATTTTTTAACAGCTTTAGATTCGGTCGACATGTTACTAGAAGATCAGCGCTTCGCGCGGCAAAACAGCAGCCACAATGTTTATACTAGTGGTATGCAAAACATGCAGGCCTGCCAACTCAATTCTGGCGCGCCCACAGTTGGATACGCGGTACAGCAAAAACAGCAAACTCACATGCCGTCTCAATACGGAAATCAAAATCAACACGCGTATTCCAATACGAACAACAGTTACAACAGTAGTAACATTCCATGCGGCAATCCATACAAAAGGCACCGCGGTAATAACAACAACGGTAACAACAGATACAAATGTAACAACAAAAACACAAACAGAAATAGAAATAATAATAACTACGAGCCAAGACAGCATCAAGGCTGGACTCGTAGTGATCAATACTTTCATTCAAACACTGCTTTACCACAGCAGGCACCAGGACAAAATTGGAGCATACCTTACGACCGACAGGTAAGTTATAATGCGCAACAGCAACAACAACCGCAAAAGTTTGGAGATCACAACAGGCAATATCCGAATGTGAATACACTCCTGGAAATTGAAATAAGAACACCGTGAATTCATTGTCCCAGGAAGGGGAAACTTTATTGACACATTCCTGGGGTCAGATACATCACATGATCACACTGACAGAACCACAGGCACATAGACACAGGCATCAAAGCATGCACAACGTCGGCACTAGTACAGTGTATATCCACCTTTCGCAGCAATGCAGGCTGCTATTCTCCCACGGAGACGATCGTAGAGATGCTGGATGTAGTCCTGTGGAACGGCTTGCCATGCCATTTCCACCTGGCGCCTCAGTTGGACCAGCGTTCGTGCTGGACGTGCAGACCGCGTGAGACGACGCTTCATCCAGTCCCAAACATGCTCAATGGGGGACAGATCCGGAGATCTTGCTGGCCAGGGTAGTTGACTTACACCTTCTAGAGCACGTTGGGTGGCACGGGATACATGCGGACGTGCATTGTCCTGTTGGAACAGCAAGTACCCTTGCCGGTCTAGGAATGGTAGAACGATGGGTTCGATGACGGTTTTGATGTACCGTGCACTATTCAGTGTCCCCTCGACGATCACCAGTGGTGTACGGCCAGTGTAGGAGATCGCTCCCCACACCATGATGCCGGGTGTTGGCCCTGTGTGCCTCGGTCGTATGCAGTCCTGATTGTGGCGCTCACCTGCACGGCGCCAAACACGCATACGACCATCATTGGCACCAAGGCAGAAGCGACTCTCATCGCTGAAGACGACACGTCTCCTTTCGTCCCTCCATTCACGCCTGTCGCGACACCACTGGAGGCGGGCCGCACGATGTTGGGGCGTGAGCGGAAGACGGCCTAACGGTGTGCGGGACCGTAGCCCAGCTTCATGGAGACGGTTGCGAATGGTCCTCGCCGATACCCCAGGAGCAACAGTGTCCCTAATTTGCTGGGAAGTGGCGGTGCGGTCCCCTACGGCACTGCGTAGGATCCTACGGTCTTTGCGTGCATCCGTGCGTCGCTGCGGTCCGGTCCCAGGTCGACGGGCACGTGCACCTTCCGCCGACCACTGGCGACAACATCGATGTACTGTGGAGACCTCACGCCCCACGTGTTGAGCAATTCGGCGTTACGTCCACCCGGCCTCCCGCACGCCCACTACACGCCCTCGCTCAAAGTCCGTCAACTGCACATACGGTTCACGTCCACGCTGTCGCGGCATGCTACCAGTGTTAAAGACTGCGATGGAGCTCCGTATGCCACGGCAAACTGGCTGACACTGACGGCGGCGGTGCACAAATGCTGCGCAGCTAGCGCCATTCGACGGCCAACACCGCGGTTCCTGGTGTGTCCGCTGTGCCGTGCGTGTGATCGTTGCTTGTACAGCCCTCTCGCAGTGTCCGGAGCAAGTATGGTGGGTCTGACACTCCGGTGTTAATGTGTTCTTTTTTCCATTTCCAGGAGTGTATAATAGAAATGACACCTGATACACAATCTCAATCTGTGTCAGAACCTAATACAAATGCTAATCCAACAAACTAGAAACAGTCACTTCTATGCCCCGGGTCGTGGCTGAAGAATTCTTGGGGGGCGACTTCAATGTTAATCAGTTATTTGACACCACAATTGAACAACAAAATATTGATATGCCTAATAATTCTAAACAAAAACTACCTGTTTTATTTATAAGATACAACCACAATGGCAATATATCAGATGAACTTTTGCAAGACAGTAGACAATGTAGTTCAAACACAAATGAAATTGTTTTAGCATCTACTACTGGTGTAGTAGGTGGGATTCCAACTACTATTATCTTAGATACAGGTGCAGCTGTGAGTGTTTTGTCTTTTAATTTCTATAAAAAGATGTGTGAATTGGAGCCTGTGCCTGAGTTTCCTGCCCAAAACTGTAAAATAACTACTGCTCTAGGTAATAAGTCATGTAGGGTTACGAAGCAAGTTTTTGTAAACATTAAAATAGGGAATGGAACCGTACAATGGCCATTCCTGGTTGTACAAAACCTTGTGACAAATTGCATATTAGGAATAGATATTATGAGCGAGAAGGACTGCATTATAGACTTCTCCAAAGGTAAATACATTTTAAATGATAAAGGCAGTGTAATTATTATTGATTTGGACAGGAGAACTCCAAAGCATGACAAACGCTGTACAGGGTACAAGGTTCAGTTAGTACTTGACAATGACATTCAAGACATGCAAAAACACTCATCTGACACAGAGATAATGGACTTGAAAACATTGCTTGATCATAAGATAAATGAAGCCACAGCTCTCAGTGTACATGAACGTATAAAACTACAGGAAGTGTTATCCAAATATTTACAAGTTTTTACCAAACGATTAGGTGCTGTCAACACGTATGTGTACAAGATTGAAGTTAAGCCTCACAAGATCTTTTACCACAAGACATATAACGTACCGTTATCTCAACGACCTGCTGTGTGGCAAGAAGTAAAACAAATTACAACATAAATAATAAGTAGTATAGAAATTTTCATTTCAGCTGTACCAGTGACGCAGTTGAAGACAGAAGAACTTTTCTTTCAATGCCGCAGCACTACCAAGAAGACTGAATATTAAGGTAAAATTTATGATTACGTAGCAGTGAATGATATATTAATTTTTCACGGAACATATGTGACTGTAGGCATCACTGACTTGGTATGACACCTGACGAACCGACAGACGTCATCTGTGAAGCGATCTTTTACTTCGAGAAATAGATTAGACGCACATCTCTCAGCAAGAAAAGCATCTACCAGTAGCCAAGGCCACACAGACACTATACACACACGCACAAAACGCGAGGAATCGAACAGTTTTCCGTCTCTTATTATTTTGAATATTTATTGAGTAGTGAAAACGCCTGGTCTTGCCTACTGATGTAGTGAATGTTGTGTCTAACCTATCTTAATTTCAGATGACATAAAAAAAAAATAAAAAATAAAAAATCGATAAAATCCCAGCAAAACCGTTAAAGAGGACATAAATATCTGCAATTCATGTAATCAAATGTGACACAATGTAATAATTTATAGCTATGTAATGATGATGTAAACATGTTTATGTGTAACTGTATTATGTTTATGCTAAGAAAATATGTGACGTGTATATGTATGATTACTTATGTTTTTTTTTAGCTGATGTATAATGTAACTGTTACTATGTGAAAATTTGAACAAGAACGAGTGCCAAAATGTAAAAAAAAAGCCTTAAAAAAATGCGCAGTGAACCACTGTTCACGGACATTAACGTACATTACTAAGTCTGCAACTACGCAGAAACCTATGTGAAAGAAACTGTTAATGACATTCATGATGCATCGTACCTTTGTAAACGCGGTGAACGATTTCTTCGATAAGTAACTACGAACATTTAGGTGAGCTATATTTAAAAAAAAAAAAAAACTGTAAATGTGAAGTGCGTAATTGGTGCATCGTCTAGTGACATTACTACAGTATCTAACTTCAAGATGTTAACTGGATTAAATGGTCACAACGTGCCTGTCCAGAAAACAACACGACGAGTGGAAGAATTTTGGTTGGAACTTCAGGGAATGGTATGTTCTCGAAATGTGACGGACACACTTACCTAGAGTATCCGAGGATCGACGCCAGCTATGTGCCGTCCGAGGTTCTGCAACCAAGCTTCCACGGAATATCGAAAACGAACTGCATATGGACCAATTACTCGACGGGTCACGTCTGACCTGTAATAAACAATGCCTTTTGTCACAACGAACTGCATCACAACGACTATAATGGAAATAGGAAATGGACATGCTTATGTATCAATCACGTTGTTATACAGCGATGTTACTGTGATCAAAAAACTTTACCACGACGACACTAACCTGTGAAAAATTATTGTGCAGCAGATGAATATAAACTGTAATAATGACACGATGTGTATAGGTCAACGCACCTGAAACATAAAGACATTTTTCTTTGAAGCATTTCAATGCAATACTACATAACTAAGAACATTCAACAATCTAAAGTTTTACTGTATTATAACAAACATTGTAATTTTAAAACTAAGTTACCTGTCATAGATTGTAGTCTTCATATGTAATCTTGGTGGAATATTTTCTTTGTGCAACGACTAAGAAATGCGCGCGCACACGAACAATATGAACTGCAATACTGAGCCGCGTGATCTAAATTTACGATATAACGGCAGTCACGGAGTCTTACTGACGCTTCTGCGCATGCGCGCCCTCTATTTTGCCAACATAAGAACTTTTACGGTGCACGCGCGTCATTCAAATTTTGTATATAATATACAGTATAATGTAAGTCATGTAAATAGTTGTAGATAACTTAGATTTTCTTGTGCCTTTAGGTGAATTACTCGCCTGCAGGTGTGTCCTTTCGCCTCGCAATTCTGGGGGCAATATAAAGGCACATTTGCATGCCGTGCGTGAGTTTCCTTGGAAACGCGAAATCTTAATTAAATAATTAATCTCTGACAAATAAATAAAGCCTATGGCACAGAACTGCAGCGCTATGTCGCTGATAAAACAAAAAACACAATTACGATACTCTTATGTTTCATTAAGTAAGAGAGAATGGTCGAGGAGAATATCTGAGGCTTTAAGCACGTATATTTTATTGACTGGCACACCGCCATATTTGATGTTATATAAGAACACTGCGAGTTGCAATCTTACTAGGCACTCGATTCTGTAAAGAATTTATATTTATGAAAGTAAGTAGAATTATTTAACTGTAGGCTTATTGGTTGAATATATCTGATTTAACTAACTGTGTAAACTTTTTATGTTTAGTAGACAGTCACCTCTGTACGACGTATTGACATGGCTGGCAAAATTACTCTAATATTGAGAATTTAGATTTGAGTCCGCACCTACCGCAGCAGTCTTTGGAAACGATTTAAATACGAAGTCCGATTATTTGAGTCTTATTTCCCGGTCAACTACGAATAACATTGCATTTACGAAAAAGCCATTGTCAAGCGTCTGATACCAAATAATTAAACGTCCACATTCCAGATAAGCAAATATTAATTACAACCAATCACTATCATACAGATAGAAAAATTAATATTATATTTTATTTTATTTATTTTATAAGTCCTCGCCTGCCCTCACACTGCAGACCTCCTCTCTCCTCCGTCCAAAGCCGAACTGATGCCTGTTCTCCAGCCTTACCAAATCCAGTACGCAGACAGCGTTCAAATATCTGCTCATTCAAAACCACAAGATACACACAGACCTGGGAGAACAATTCCACCAACAACTCTCCATACTAAAAACAGTCACTGTGAAACAACATGGACGAATTATAAGCCAGCACAAACACAGAGAAGCTGGAAGCGGTCGGAAGACCAAATGCGTGTCGTTCGCTGTGACGACCGACCGAACGAACAACCACCGGTCGTCCCCACTCAAGTCAGGCACGTCAAGGATCACAGTACAAATCGTCGACTGACACTTTATTGCCGTGAGGTCATTTCGGCGGGCGGACATACACACACACAAGTGGCACTACTCGAATATCACGGTCCATTCAACGAAAACTCGCTGAATCCGGTCCATGACGTGGTCGTACACTCTGGCGACCACTTCCTTCCGTCGGACAGTGCATGTGTGTCGCCAGCGGTCGGGCGAATACTGGCTCTCTGGACCACACTGCTATTCCGTCCCAAATCACTAGCTCGGCACAGGATGACTCGGAAATGCTAGAGCTAACTCCAAAGATGGTACCACAGTACGCGCTATCGATAGGCGCTGCTGCTGCCACTCACGGACAGACAAGGGGAGCAAACGTTGTGGCGCCATTGAACACCCTTAGAAAATGAGACGCCACTATCGCTATTACAAGATGCCAAGCTATGAACGGCATCAACGTGAGCTGCACGCGACTCACCTTTTTCTCACATGGCATCCTGCGAACCAAGGCTACAGGTGGATTCCATACTCCTTTATTTCTGAAAAGCATTTGACACTGTACCGCATTTAAGACTGTTAACGAATCACCGAGCATAAGGATTACGTGAACCGCTCGAAGGCTTCATAAGAAACAGAACCCAGTACATTGTCCTCGACGGAGAGAGTTCATCAGAAACAGGGCTAGCGGCAGAAGTGGCACACGGCAATGCAATAAGACCGTTCTTATGCTCAATATACATAAGTGATCTCACAAACCAATGAGCAGGAGTTTATGGCTGCTTGCTGTGCTGTATGGGAAGGTACCGTCCTTTAGTGACAGCAGGAGTATGCATAATGGCTTGGACTGAATTTCTAGTAGGTGTAATGAATGTCAGGTTGCTATAAATGTAAGTAAATGAGATGAGAAGGAGAAAAAATTCATATGACTTTCAAATACAGCGTTATTGTCGTGCTGTTTGACACTGTCTTATCAATTAAATACCCAGGCACAATATTGCAGTGCCATATTAAATGGAAAGAGAACGTCGGGTTGGTACTTGGGAAGGTAGATGTTTGACTTCGCTTAGTTATGAGAATTTTGGTAAGGCGTCGCTTATCTGAAAAGCAAATGGTCTAATAGAACATTATTGCGACCCATTCTAGAGTAGTGTACTAATGTTTGGGATCCCCAACAAGTAGGATAAAGGAGGACATCATAGAACCTGTTCATTGGGTGCATCCCGTTCAAGGAGATTAGATACTTATGGGATGACTTCATGTTTTTTAGAAATGATTTCATTTACTTAACAAAAAAAATTATCGCGAATCTGTAAGATTCTTTTCCCCATCACACCTGTATATCATGTTGTCGTTGTGGTGGTCTTCAGTCGTGAGATTGGTTTGATGCAGCTCTCCATGCTACTCTATCCTGTACAAGCTTCTTCATCTCCCAGTACCTACTGCAGCCTACATCCCTCTGAATCTGCTTAGTGTATTCATCTCTTGGTGTCCCTCTATGATTTTTACCCTCCACGCTGCCCTCCAGTACTAAACCGGTGATCCCTCGATGCCTCAGAACATTTCCTACCAACCGATCCCTTCTTCTAGTCAAGTTGTCCCACAAACTCCTCCCCAATTCTTTTCAATACCTCCTCATTAGTTATGTGATCTACCCATTTGATATTCAGCATTCTTCTGTAGCACCACATATCGAAAGCATCTATTCTCCTCTGGTATAAACTATTTATCATCCATGTTTCACTTCCATACATGGCTACGTTCCATAAAAATACTTTCAGAAACGACTTCCTGACACTTAAATCTATACTCGATGTTAACAAATTTCTCTCCTTGCCATTGCCAGCCTACATTTTATATCCTGTCTACTTCGACCATCATCAGTTATTTTGCTCCCCAAATAGCAAAACTCCTTTACTACTTTAAGTGTCTAATTTCCTAATCTAGTTCCCTCAGCATCACCCGACTTAATTAGACTACATTCCATTATCCTTGTTTTGCTTTTGTTGATGTTCATCTTGTACCGTCCTTTCAAAACACTGTCCATTCTGTTCAACTGCTCTTCCAAGTCCTTTGCTGTCTCTGACAGAATTACAATGTCATCAGCGAACCTCAAAGTTTTTATTTCTTCTCCATGAATTTTAATGCCTACTCCAAACTTTTCTTTTGTTTCCTTTACTGCTTGCTCAATGTACGGATTGAATAGCATCGGGGAGAGGCTACAAACCTGTCTCACTCCCTTCCCAACCACTACTTCCCTTTCATGTCCCTCAACTCTTATAACTGCCATCTGATTTCTGTACAAATTGTAAATAGCCTTTCCCTCCCTGTATTTTACACCTGCCACCTTCAGAATTTGAAAGATAGTAACATTGTCAAAAGCTTTATCTAAGTCTACAAACGCTAGAAACTTAGGTTTGCTTTTCCTTAATCTTTCTTCTCAGATAAGTCGTAAGGCCAGTATTGCCTCAAGTTTTCAAACATTTCTACGGAATCCAAAGTGATCTTCCCCGAGGTCGGCCTCTACCAGTTTTTCCATTCGTCTGTAAAGAATTCGCGTTACTATTTTGCAGCGGTGACTTATTATACTGATAGTTCGGTAATTTTCACATCTGTCAATACCTGCTTTCTTTGGGATTGGAATTATTATATTCTTCTTGAAGTTTGAGGGAATTTCGCCTGTCTCATACATCTTGCTCCCCAGATGGTAGAGTTTTGTCAGGACTAGCTCTCCTAAGGCTGTCAGAAGTTCTAATGGAATTTTGTCTACTCCCGGGGCCCTGTTTCTTTCAGTGCTCTGTCAAACTCTTCACACATTATCATATCTCCCATTTCATCTTCATCTACCTCCTCTTCCATTTCAATATTATTGTCCTCAAGAACATCGCCCCTGTGTAGACCCTCTATATACTCCTTCCACCTTTCTGCTTTCTCTTCTTAGAACTGGGTTTCCATCTGAGCTCTTGATATTCATGCAAGTGGTTCGCTTTTCTCCAAAGATCTCCTTAATATTCCTGTAGGCAGTATCTATCATACCCCTCGTGAGATAAGCCTCTACATCCTAACATTTGTCCTCTAGCCATCCCTGCTTAGCCATGTTGCACTTCCTGTCGATGTTATTTTCGAGACGTTTGTATTCCTTTTTGCATGCTTCATTTATTGCCTTTTTATATTTTCTCCTTTCATCAGTTATATTCAATATTTCTTCTGTTACGCAAGGATTTATACTAGCCCTTGTCTTTTTACCTACTTGATCCTCTACTGCCTTCACTATTTCATTCCTCAAAGCTATTTATTTTTCATCTACTGTATTTCCGTCCCCCAATCCTCTCAATTGTTCCCTTATGCTCTCCCTGAAACTCTGTACGACCTCTGGTTCTTTCAGTTTATTCAGGTTCAATCTCCTTAAATTCACACCTTCTTGCAGTTTCTTCTGTTTTAATCAACAGTTCATAACCAATAGATTGTGGTCAGAGTCCACATCAGCCCTTGGAAACGTCTTACAATTTAAAATCTGGTTCCCAAATCTCTGTCTTACCATTATTTAATCTATGTGAAACCTTCTAGTATCTCCAGGGTTCTTCCATGTATACAACCTCCTTTTATTATTCTTGAACCAAGTGTTAGCTATGATTATGTTATGCTCTGCGCAAAATTCTACCAGGAGGCTTCCTCTTGCATTTCTTAGCCCCAATCAATATTCACGTACTACGTATCCTTCTCTTCCTTTTCCCACTGTCGAATTCCTGTCACCCATGACTATTAAATTTTCGTCTCCCTTCACTACCTGAATAATTTCTTTTATCTCATCGTACATTTCATCAATTTCTTCGTCATCTGCAGAGCTAGTTGGCATATAAACTTGTACTACCGTAGTAGGCGTGGGCTTCGTGTCTATCTTGGCCACAATAATGCGTTTACTACGCTGTTTGTAGTAGCTTACCCGCACTCCTATTTTTGTATTCATTATTAAACTTACTCCTGCATTACATCTATTTGATTTTGTATTTATAACCCTGTATTCACCTCACCAAAAGTCTTGTTCCTCCTGCCATCAAACGTCACTAATTCCCACTATATGTGACTTTAACATATCCATTCCCCTTTTTAAAATTTCTAACCTACCTGCCCGATTAAGGCATCTGACATTCCACGCTCCGATTCGTAGCTCGCCAGTTTTCTTTCTCCTGATAACGATGTCCTCTTGAGTAGTTCCCTCCCGGAGATCCGAATGGGGGACTACTTTACCTCCGGAATATTTTACCCAAGAGGACGCCATCATCATTTAATCATACAGTAAAGCTGCATGCCCTCGGGAAAAATTACTGCTGTAGTTTCCCCTTGCTTTCAGCCGTTTGCAGTACCAGCACAGCAAGGACGTTTTGGTTAGTGTTACAATGCCAGGTCAGTCAATCATCCAAACTGTTGCCCCTGCAACTACTGAAAAGGCTGCCGCCCCTCTTCAGGAACCACACGTTTGTCTTGCCTCTCAACAGTGTGGTTGCATCTATGGTACGGCTATATGTATCGTTGTGGCACGCAAGCCTCCCCACCAACGGCAAGATCCATAGTTAATGGGGGGGGGGGGGAGGGCTGTATACCATACTGTGATATATTCGACTTCTAAATGCAGACTCAGCAGTATCTAATACATGCTAATGGGTATCATCTAATTTAATTGATTTTGTTCCCGGTACACCCTATATTACAAACTTGACACGACTACAATAATATTACTAGATTTATCTAGAAGTCTTTACGAGTCGATCATGTTCAGCCTTAAGATAGGCTAATTCATGGACGATGTTCATCAGTCTTGATCTTCTTCGAATGAAAACTTGGGCAATATTTCCGAAGGCAGTGATTTTGTAATCTACGTAGAATCAGTGAAGAAATAGTCTAGTTCACGATGGTACTCTATTAAAATGACCGGTTTCGGTCTATACTTAGGCCATTTTCACAGAGCACCATCAGCTGAGGATGACTATGTGTACTACCAGTCAGTTGACCTCAGTCGCTGGAACTGCTCTTCGAATGGGTACCAGATGAGGATCGCTGCATTCTTTGGACTACTGTTCCGATCTGGTACTAAACATCAGCCATTGCTGCAGATTGTGCAACAGATCAGCCTAGAGCTACAAATGGTATCTGAATTTCAGGATGACATCATAGTTGGAATCTAGATATGGTAAGATCTGAATACACTGAAAACAATCGAAAAGAATGCACCTCAGAATCAGAAACATGTATAAAAATGCTTTAGTTATGTGATAAAAAAGCAGAATCAGAGGGACAGGGTGAAACATGAAACTATTGGAAACTTGTCTCATATTAAATGGCTGAAGTGGCTTGGCCACGTTAATGAATGGATTAAGAGAAGTATTGAAGAACTGTTTGTAGTCTTGCATAAGCAGAAACGTTTCACGAAGAAGAAGAATCTTGTGAGTGAAAGTTGTAAGGCTAATAATGTAATATATGCAGACTAGCATTCCTAACATGAGATTGCTGCAGAATTCTTGAACATACTCTGAATTCAAACATAATATATTTCCTAAATATCTATTTGGTGCAGGGGATGACAGGTAGCCTAAAGGTAGAAAATCGTAAATTAGTGCAGATGAATTGGAGAAACAACTCATAACTTTCGAATATAGCATTACTAGTGCGCTACTTGACACAGTCACATCGTTTTAACACCTAAGCCATTTCCAAAGCGTTGCGAAATGGAACGAGCGCGTCCTGTTAGCAGTAGGGAAGGCGAATGGTCTACTTCGCTTTGTTGGGAGAATTTTGGGAAGGCATAGTTCACCTACAAAGGAGATGTCGTGTAGAGCACTAGTGCGACTCAATCTTGAGTACTACTGGAGTGTTTGGCACCCCATCAGGTGGGATTAAAGTAAGACATCGAAGTTATTCAAAGACGGGCAGCCAGAGTTTTTGTCGGTATGTTTGAACAACACGCTAACATTACAAAAATACTTCAGGAAATCAAATAGAAGCCCGTGGAGGGGGCACGACGTCCTTTTCGGAAAACTCTGCAGAGAAAATTTAGAGAATTGGCATTTCAAGTTGACTGCAGTATTATTCTGCACAAGACGATAGGATAAGAAAAAATAGAGTTCGTGTGGAAGCATACAGTCAACAGTTTTCCCCTCGCTCTATATGCTATTGGAACAGAAGGGAAATGGCTAATAGTGGTAGAGGGCACCCACCTTCATACACCGTACTCTCGCTTGCGGAGTATGTATGTAGTTGTAAATGAAGAACTTTACATTTTCTGCCATGCAAATGTCCGTTAAAGAAAAGTATTGAACAATATTGACGGCTACGAAAGCAGAAGAGCAGTAATTGCTTCGTGTGGATGCCGCGATTTTTGTAACCTACCTTCTTACGGAATCACTAATTGTAGATTCGGCACAAGCGCATTCAAGTAATTTTGAATCTCAAGTGAAACGTCTGCTGAACAGGTTCCCACTAGTTCGAGACCTGATCCAACCTATTCGAACTGGTAAAGAAGCGGAGTGTCCCGTCCTTTCAACGTATGCATCACATTATGTTCCCGCATTTCAAGGAACGTGGTCTAAAAGTATGTGTGCTTCAGAAATGCATAATCAGCAAAACTCGGTATCAAACATGCATTCTTTATCTCCCCATTTAAAGCAATAGGGAAAAGATTTTCACATTCAAGGAAACTCAAATGCAGGCATTGCCTCTCGGTACCTCTGTGTCATATGGCTGCACTGACTGATTTTTTAAAAAAAATAATAATTTTGCGGTGAATTAATACCCACTGTCTGACGTTCGAGACCACGCTGTTATAAACAAGTCCTTCAAGCTCAGTTCCGGCTACTCGTCGCACTGCAGCTCCTCGATGCCAGCCGGCCCTGCTGGATGATGATGATGATGATGGTTGGTTTGTAGGGCGCTCAACTGCGCTGTCATCAGCGCCTGTGCAAAGTCCCAATTTTTACACAGTCTAATCTAATTAGTGTTACGAATGATAATGATGATGATAAAACGAATTGGACAACACAAACACCCAGTCCTCTGGCAGAGGAAATTCCCATATATGGCCGGGAATCCAACCTGGGACCCCCAAATCTGGAGACAACAACGCTAGCCTCTATACCACTAGCTGCAGACCCGGCCTTCGGTGTCCACCAGTGCAGGCACTCCTTGTTGCGTGTCGTCTTCGCAGACAGTTGTAGTATCTTGTGACTGTGCTACATTGCCACTATACAAATTGTTTTCCGTGCCTCACAATAATTTTGTGATAGGTAACTTCAAATCAAAACACAAAAACTGTAGTTGCAAAAAAGTATAACTCTTAAAGATAGATACTTTGAAACAGAATGCAACAGAAGACGACGAGCAGCTGCCTTGTAGAATACTCGTGCAGTTTAAAGAATACCATGCAAGGCAACAAACAAGAATATTCCTTACTTTGGAATAGCACGCGAGTTCCAGTTCCATGTGAACTCTGATTTCTGTTGTCATTTCTCCCTAAGCTGATGGAAGGGAACAATATTTTCGCATATGGATGAGAAAGCCGATAACTGAAGTTTTGTGAAAGGCTCATGTGATAACGAAAAGTGCCTTCGTAAGCTCTGTCGGGAGAGGATCCTACACCACGCAGTAATACTTCAGAAGGGGATGGGCTAGCGTAGTTTAGGCGGTTTCGTTAGTAGATTTATTGCAAGTCCTGAATTTTCTGCCTCCCCCACATAATTTTCTATGTCATAATTCCAAATCAAGGTTTACTTTATTGTCATCCTTCGATAATTAATTGAATTGGTGAATTTCAAAAATATGTGACCTATTTTGTAACCAAAATTTTTCAGTACTCATATGGAGGACCTTCAACGTTTTGTGACACTTTACTCACCATACATTATATAAATATTATGAGGAGAAAAGTTCTACTTATCATATAGCAGAGATGTTGAGTCGCAGATAGGCACAACAAAAAGATTCTCACAATTAAAGCTTTCAGCCATTGGCTTTCGTCAACAAGACTTAAATACGCACTAACACACACTCAAGCAAACACTACTCACACACATGACCGCAGTCTCAAGCAACTGAAACTACACTGCAAGCAGCAGCAGCAGTGCATAATGGCAGTGACGACTGAATGGGGGTAAGGAGGAGGCTGGGGTGGGGAGCAGGAGGGATAATATTGTGGGGATGGTGGACAGTAAAGTGCTGCAGTTTAGATGGCAGGCAGGGGAGAGGTGGGGAAGGGGGAAGAGGGAAGTAGCGGAAAAGGAGAGATATAAAAGGACTGGGTATGGTGGCAGCATGTTCAGCAACAGGGTAGTTCACTTCATTCTTGGCCATATTTTGTTAGTGGCCATTCATGCAGACAGACAACTTGCTGGTTGTCTTGCCTACGTAGACTGCAGCACAGCTGTTGCAGATTAGATTGTAGACCACATGACTGGTTTCACAGGTAGCTCTGCCTTAGATGGTATAGGTGATGTCAGTGACTGGACCGGAATAGGTGGTGGTGTGAGGATGTATAGTGCAAGTCTGGCATCTATGTCTATTACAGGCAAATGAGCTATGAGGTAAGGGATTGGGAGTAGGGATTGTGTAAGGATAGCTGAATATATTGTGTAGGTTTGGTGGATAGTAGAATACCACTAGAGGAGGGGTGAGAAGGATAGTGGGCACGATATTTCTCATTTCAGGGCATGATTAGAGGTAATCGAAACTCTGGTAGAAAATGTAATTCAGTTGCTCCAGTCCTGGGTGGTACCCAGCTACAATGGGAGTACTCCACTGTGGCCAGAAGGTGGGACTTTTGGTGGTGGTGGGAGACTGAAAAGGTAAGGCACAGGAGATTTGTTTTTGTACAAGGTTGGGAGGATAATTACAGTCAGTGACGGATTCAGTGAGACCTTCAGAATATTTTGATATACTATATAAAAGATGCCAACCATTTCCTGCCCAGACTCTCCACTGTTTCAGGCCTTTTACCACACAGTGCTCTGTTCGTCAGTATTGATGCCACCTCCCTGAAAACTACATTCCTAATGCCCATGGCCTTTCTGCTATTGAACACTACTTTTCCCAACGCCCAATGGATTCCAAACCAACAGCCTCCTTCCTAGTCACCATGACCAACTATATCCTCACCCACAATTACTTCTTCTTTGAAGGCATTACCTACAAACAAATTTGGGGGATGGCTTTGGGCACCCGCATGGCAGGATCCTACGACAACCTATTCACGGGCCATCTAGAGGAATCCTTCCTAAAAGCCCAGAATCCTAAACCTGTCACCTGGTTCAGATTCATTGATGACATCTTTGGTGTCTGGATTCAAGGTGAGAACACCCTATCAACATTCCTCCAGAACTTCAACACCTTCTTCCCCATTTGCTTCACCTGGTCCTACTCAACAGAATAAGTCACGTCCCTATATGTTGACCTCCATGTCAAAGATGGCTTCGTCAGTACCTCCATCCATATCAAACCTACTAACCACCAGCAACACCCCCACTTACATAGTTGCCATCTGTTTCATACCAAGAAGTCCCTTCTGAACAATCTTGCCACTCATGGTTGTAGGATCTACTAAACACACTGCCAAACATGATATCCTTCATTTCAATGTGTGCTTCACCGCCTGTGCCATATGGATCTTCCCCACCAACACCAACTTTCCTGAATTGCGCAGGTGGGAACTTTCCCTGCAATACATCCTATGTTCCTGTAACCCTCCTGGCCTCAACCTTTGTTAGTCAGTGTCCTCAACCATCCATCCCCTTCCCTATTTCCACTCCAGCACTACACAGCCATCATTCCACCACCAAACCCAGTATTTTTATTTCTATCCTTTTCTACTACTTCCTCCTCCCCCTCCCCATTTCTCCTCTGCCCTCCATCTAACCTGCAGCACTTCACTGTCCGCCACCCCCCCCCCCCCATATAATCATTTAATTCCTCCCCCACCCCACCCCAGCCTCCTCCTTACCTCCACCCAGTCGCCACTCCCATCATGCACTGGTGCTGCTGCTTGCAATGTAGTTTCAGTTGCCTGAGAGTCATGTGTGTGAGTTGAATTTGCAAGAGTGTGTGTCTGTGTGTGTATACGTATGTGTGTCTGTTGTTGACAAAGGCCAATCGCCAAAATCCTTAATTGTGAGAATCTTTTTGTTGTGCCTATCTGTGACTCAGCATCTCTGCCATATGGTGTGTAACAACTTTCCTCCTATTGATATTGTTACATTCAGCCTGGATTTTCCATTGTTTGAAACATTACATAAATCATTTTGTTATCCATTCTTATTCATAGATGGTAAATTATGGCATCATCTGCAAAAGTATAAGCGAGGCTGTTCAGAAATGATGCTCTATGCTGACTCTGTCCCTGGCTGCATTATTGTCCAATACCCACTTCCACTCCACCTGTCCCAACATCGTCAGTAACGCCAAACAACAATGTCAGATATCCCACACTTCTCTGACGTAGGTGACTAGCCCTATTTACAAAACGCCGGGAAATTCAAAAATACAAAAAATTCAAATAATGTTTGGTTTTATCCCTACCTGTAATGCTGCTGAGGAACGAGGGATCTAGTTCCAAGAATAAACTGGCGGGATATTAAAAATCGGTAGAAAATTCGAGATAGCGGACCCAGGGTAACAAGCAGATGCTCCATGATGTCCAAATCCAAGTTGGCGTTCCAAAGGGGCTAAGTTGAAGGTACTGACATAGATCGGTAACTTCACAATTCAAGACAGCAGTTCAAGATGTCTGCCTTGGAGTCACTAGCAGACAGTCTTTATGATAACAGATTCCAAAATGACGACTCAAGGTCACTGACGTGGGTTACTGTTAATCGCATTTGTGCATATAATCTTCGTGACCTGCAGGCTCAATTTCAGATTAGTAACCAGTTAGAATTGGAATGCTTGTATGTTACTTAATCATCATCATTTTCTTTGGGTCTATATCCTACTCCAATATGGGGTCAGCGTGGTTACTGTGGATTTGGCGATGTTAGTTGCATAGGGTGGCTGGATGCCCTTCCTGTGGCCACCCCATACCCCCTGTGATGGATTTAGTGTATCCCAGCTATCTGTGTCTAGCGTAAGCCGTGAAATAGTGCGAACGTTTTCAAATGCCTGTGAGTCGTGTGAGGTGGGACGTGGGGAGCAGCCTAGTATTCACCTAGTGTAATGTGGAAAACCGCCTAAAAACCACATCCAGTCTTGCTGGCACACGCCCTTGTCCAGGAAGCAGTGCTTTAGCACCCACAGCTAGCCTGGCTGGTCCTTGTAGATTATTTAATAGTTTTGATAAATTTAACTGTTCAAAACTGAATGGATGGAGGACATAATTTTTTATGTTACTATAAATTGTGATGGAAACTATTTATTTTAGACAATAAAACACTCCGTCTATGACTATGTATGCTTTTGTCTTAGTATGCATGAGAAGGCAGCTGCATTTTGCTCAACACACCGTTCGCCCGAAATTACAAATGTTCCAGAATTTTTGGAACAGACCTCGTATGGGACCTTTTTTTGAACGGGTGTTCATACTCGTTTAATGCTTGTAGCTCTGTGTCTTCTGTGGTATTTCCTGGTGTTTCAACAAATGTTGTTTTAACAAATCTCCTACTGTTCATTCCTCCGAGCTGTTACAGTTTCCAGTATACTCCTACCCCGGTCGGTTCTATCGAGAACTTCCTCATTCCTTATTTTTTATGTCAACAGATCTTTCTGCGTTCTTCTGGAACATCATAGCTCAGGCTCTTCTCTCACTTTCCTTAAATTGAGGAATGCATTTCATGCTAGTAGACATCTTTTGCCGAGGTAAAGTACCTTAGTGACGAGGAATAATCTCAAGATTTCATCGTGAGCAGACGGTGATCGTATAAGGCAGAATTTTCTCGCTAGAGAATTAGTGAAGTTGTCGATATGTATAAATGTTTATAATCAAAATACTGCTTACGTATAACAGTAACAAAAATGTGTGGCATCAAAATTCAAGTAATAAATTCTGAGCTGTTCGAATTGTTTCATTTACATCGTAAAGAGAAGTGTTTTCTGGGTTTGTAGCTACCGATATTTTATTGGTTTAAAATGGCTGTGAGCACTATGGGATTTAACTTCTGAGATCATCAGTCCTCCAGAACTTACTACTTAAGCCTAACTAACCTAAGGACAGACTGAAGCGCCTAGAACCGCTTGGCCACCCCGGCCGGCTATTTCTCTGGTATTTGATTCTTCTTTCCTCAGTAGGTGCTGATGCTCTTATAGAACCATGGAGTCGATGACAATATTACTCTAAATTTCTTATATACTGCTACTCTTTCTTGTTGTGCTGGTAGCACACTGGACTCGCATTCGGGAGGACGACGGTTCAATCCCGCGTCCGGCCATCCTGATTTAGGTTTTCCGTGATTTCCCTAAATCGCTCCAGGCAAATGCTGGGATGGTTCCTTTGAAAGGGCACGGCCGACTTCCTTCCCCATCCTTCCTTAATCCGATGAGACCGATGACCTCGCAGTTTGGTCTCTTCCCCCAAACAATCCAATCCAATCTTGTTGTGCACTCACACAAAAAAAGCGCACTGCGCCTAACCGATATTGCTCCGATGAGATTATGCGTTTTTTTCTCTACAATATTTCCATATTTCCATTCCAGAGACGAAGTAAATTTTAATTCCTCTCTACCTACACCGCTGTTGGTGAAGGTTTGTTCTCAGGATCAATATTTGTTAGTTTAACGAGCAAACACTGTAACTTGTTTTATTTGTAGATTTTCTTTTATTTTTGAAACCTCGGTGCTGCGAGTCAGTGACATTTCAGTAAATACGACAGTACATACAGAAACCAATGCTATGTCCGATACCTACACCTCCGAGCGCTAATGACTACGAACAGTGAGTCATTGCCCCAAACACTTTTGCAGAAACAAATTTAAAAGGATAACAGAAGAACGCGCCGACTGTTGTTTTTTCCAAGAAAATGAAACGCAAATAACGGCGGAAATCAAACGGACTGGACGAATAATTCGGTGGAAATACAGGTAGCGTGGCAATTGCGCAGCACGGCGCAGCAGATGCTGCCGGTTTCCGCAGGCGCTGGCTGGTTGGGTGGCCGTTGCCGCTGCCGGCAGTGCCGCCATCGAATTTATCGCGCTAATGCCGTTCGTTTGTGTGTGACATGCAGTGCGTGAAATACACGCGGAACGGCGGCGATTACACGCCGAGTGGTCGCGGCCAGCCGAGCGTCCCGCGCGGGAGAGCACAGCGGAGCGAGTTGTGGCCGTCCGTGACCGCGTCCTCCACGCCGCGTGGCGGTCGCGGCCGGCAGACAGCCAGCGCGGCCCAGCAGCCCCGGCGGCCGGCAGCAGTCGCCAGCGGCGCCGCACCCAGTAGGCAGTCCGACAGTCACTGCTGCCATCCGGCTGCAGCCAGCCCCCACTGCGAGCAGCACCTGTGGGCAGTCGGGTACAAAATAGCGCTGGCCCTGGTGTCGCTTCAGAATTAGTTAGTCAGTTACATAGTTACATTTTCCAGAGCTCATTTGAACTATGCTTTTATCGAAGTAATTTGGGGTGAATATACAGGGTGTACATACTGTGCATCTACATCTACATCTACATGATTACTCTGCAATTCACATTTAAGTGCTTGGCAGAGGGTTCATCGAACCACAATCATACTGTCTCTCTACCATTCCACTCCCGAAGAGCGCGCGGGAAAAACCAACACCTAAACCTTTCTGTTCGAGCTCCGATTTCTCTTATTTTATTTTGATGATCATTTCTACCTAAGTAGGTTGGGCTCAACAAAATATTTTCGCATTCGTAAGAGAATGTTGGTGACTGAAATTTCGTAAATAGATCTCGTCGTGACGAAAAACGTCTTTGCTTTAATGACTTCCATTCCAACTCGTGTATCATATCTGCCACACTCTCTCCCCTATTACGTGATAATACAAAACGAGCTGCCCTTTTTTGCACCCTTTCGATGTCCTCCGTCAATCCCACCTGGTAAGGATCTCACACTGTGCAGCAATATTCTAACAGAGGACGAACGAGTCTAGTGTAAGCTGTCTCTTTAGTGGACTTGTTGCATCTGCCAATCAAACGCAACCTTTGGCTCGCCTTCCCCACAATATTATCTATGTGGTCTTTCCAACTGAAGTTGTTCGTAATTTTAACACCCAGGTACTTAGTTGAATTGACAGCCTTGAGAATTGTACTATTTATCGAGTAATCGAATTCCAACGGATTTCTTTTGGAACTCATGTGGATCACCTCACACTTTTCGTTATTTAGCGTCAACTGCCACCTGCCACACCATACAGCAATCTTTTGTAAATCGCAACTGATACTGGTCTTCGGATGACCTTACTAGATGGTAAATTACAGCATCATCTGCTAACAACCTAAGAGAACTGCTCAGATTGTCACCCAGGTCATTTATATAGATCAGGAACAGCAGGGGTCCCAGGACGCGGAATAGTAAAGAGTTGGAAATGTGGAATATTGTCAAAGTTTCGTTGCCTATGCCGAGAGCCAGAGACAGTATGTTAGCCAAGAAGTAGGAGGATTGCACATATATCGGAATGTGTGGTCATGCAGGGGCAATGGCCTGGTTACACACAACAGGCGAGAGAGAATTGCTTAGCACGCGACTTTTGTTGGACGGAGACTTTCGTAGAGTGCAAGACAGAGGTATAGCGTCAGCTGTACTGCATTTCACAACTTCGCGTAAGTCTGCCGTAACAACACGTAACTCTGTCGCAAGAACACCTAAGGGGCGAGTACGACAGATGAATCAGCAGTATAAGTGGAACGATTGCATTCATTACAAACGAGCACGACGTCAGGACGTCGCTCGTGCTTCCTTTAAATACGCCAGCTTTGATAGCAACAAGGCACTCGCAGTTAGACTTGCGGTTAGATGTGTACTGGGTCACTGCGTAGCCCTCAGCTCGGTGATCGACATGTTAATCTTTATGAAGGAGATGTTGCAGTAAGGGCAGCCCATCCAGCAGCAGACGTGAGAGGACAGTACCAGCTCTGGTCCTTTCTGCTGCCACTGTCAGTCATCAACCCAGGATTAGCAGACATTGCGGCAGACTCCCTCGCCGCCAATGCTGACCACATCAGTGAGCAGTCGTCGAGATCGTGCGGGGCCTAGGCCCTGTGCATCCGCCGTCACAACCGGGTGAGCCGACGACGCTGGGGGACTGCAGCACGTTGCACCTGTCCACTGTGGACGAGCCACCAGGAGAAGCAGGGAAGAAGACGGGGTGGGACAGAGAACACTCCACACTACGAGAACGCCTCTCGTGCCGACAACGCCGGGACTCCAACCCGGAGCCTCCTACGCGTAGCAGATTGCTGTCTGCAGCAGAGCCAGCCGGCCAGACGAGCGCCACCAGCCACGCGCGGCCGAAGTACGAAGTAAGGACATTCCTTCGCTACGTCACAGCACGCGGTGCTGTGCTAGCAAGACTGTGTTTCCCGGAGCTGGTGTCATAGCTAAGAGTCATCGAGGACTCGAGAAGGTCGTTGATATCACCAAACCACATTGTACTCGGCAGGAATAAAGGTGTTATGAATTAATAATGTTTCTTTGGCGTTTCTGACGCGTCCACACTCATTTCCTAGCATCCTGACAACTGGAGAGGTCACCGCTCAGCCTCCAGTCAACCGTAGGCGACCATAACTACCGGGGCGCCTGCAATACAATCTGGGAACACATTCAATTATTTATTGCACAACAGCTAAACATTGTACAGATAAAATTTTTCCATGTGAGGTCTGCCAGTTATGCATAACACCGTTTTCCTCGGTACCCAAACATGTTTCGGCACCACTGTGCCATCACCAGTGTTTTTAGTTTTTATTTATTCTTCACATTTGGTGTGCGTGAATTTTCTGGATCATTTTTGTGTTAATTATTAGAGGTGGCTTGTCATGTTTTCATGTGGCAAGCACTTCCATTCTCCGCATCATGCTGAGATGTTGTGATGCATACGTAACTATGGCATAACAAGCCACAATCACACTGTGTTCTGGTGTACTGAAAAGTGTTTTACTACGTTACCTGTGGAAAATACTTGTTATAGTTACGTATGCAACACAACATCTCAGCATGTTGTGGAGAATGGAAGTGCTTGCCACACGAAAACATGACAAGCTACCTGTAGTAATTAACACAAAAGTGATCCAGAAAATTAATGCACTCCAAACGTGAAGAATAAATAAAAACTAAAACCCAATGATGATGGCACAGTGGTGTCGAAACATGTTTGGGTACTGAGAAAAACGGTGTTTTGCATAACTGGCGGACGTCACATCCAAAAATTTTAACGGCAAACACGGCCAATACAAGGAGCTGCAAATCAAAAAGATGAATATTGTACAGATGTCATACACATTGCATTTTCAAGACAAACTCTGAAATTTTTTTTCTATTTTTTTACAAAACTTCTATAGGAGAACCATGAATGACCTAGCAGGCGTCAATATAATTCTTGCCATACCTGTGCCTGCATGGCATCTTCGACTGTGGCAGTCACTTCCCGTATTCTCTCCCGGAGCTCTACTACATCACGTGGTAGAGGCGATACATACACCAGGTCTTTAATGTGTCACCAGAGAAAAAAGTCACAAGGAGTGAGATCTTGCCATACCTGTGCCTGCATGGCATCTTCGAGTGTGGCAGTCACTTCCCGTATTCTCTCCCGGAGCTCTACTACATCACGTGATAGAGGCGATACATACACCAGATCTTTAATGTCACAGAAAAAAGTCTCAAGGAGTGAGATCTGGTGACCGGGGAGGCCATTTCATGAAAGAGGTATCCCCTTCTGTAGTAAGGCATACTCATCGATGCGGCAACTCCATGTTCATGTACTCACGAACTTCACGATGAAAATGGGGTGGAACCCCACCCTGCTGAGAAATCAACGGAGAGTCCTATTGCATTTCAGGCATCAGCGTCCGCCGCCGTAGCGTAGCGGTAGCGTTACCACCTGTCGCGCCAAGGGGCCCGGGTTCGATTCCCGGCTGGGGTGGGAGATTTTCTCCGCTCAGGGACTGGGTGTTGTGTTGTCCTTATCATCATTTCATTCCCAACTCCGGCGCGCAAGTCGCCCGATGTGGCGTCGAAGGCAATAAGCAATGGCCCTCAGCGGCTGAACGCCCCCGAATGGAGGACTCCCGGCCCACAATGCCGTACACTCATTTCCATTTCAGGCAACAGCAATTGCTGCAACATGTCCAAGTAGGAAAATCCAGTGACAGTGCTCTCACTGAAGAAGAGTTGCCCGTACAATTTTCGACGTGACAATGCACAAAAACATTTACCTTTGGGGAATGACGCCCAAATTCAATGCATTCTTGTGGATGCTTTGCACCCCAGATTCAACAATTATGCCTGTTCACTTTCCTATTAGTGTGAAAAGTGGCTTCGTCGCTAAAAGTTAAGCAGTCAGCAATGCCATCCCCATCCTCAGCCGGCCGCGGTGGTCTCGCGGTTAAGGCGCTGAGTCTGGAACCGCGCGACTGGTACGGTCGCAGGTTCGAATCCTGCCTCGGGCATGGATGTGTGTGATGTCCTTAGGTTAGTTAGATTTAAGTAGTTCTAAATTCTAGGGGACTGATGACCACAGATGTTAAGTCCCATAGTGCACAGAGCCATTTGAACCATTTGCCAACCCATCCTCATTCACTAGTTGCAACTGCGAACAAAACTCAAAACGCTTGTCTTTGTCTTCGTCATTGAGCTTCTGCACTAGCTCCAATTTGAATGGTTTCACTGACAGCTTCTGCCGCAGGATTTAGCTCATTGTCATTGGAGTCATTTAGAATGCACGGGATTCATGACGCACCAATTTCTTTGGACTCCTTATGAATGTCTCTAGTACGCGGTCCACATTCACTTCACTCGCACTGGGACGTCCGCTCCCCTTTGTCGGGCAGAAGCACCCCGTCGTAACGAATTTGTTGTGCCAGTAACAAATATCCTTCCTTGGCTTCTTACCTTACACGGCTCTAAACATGCGTTGAAAAGCTATGGAATACTTGTTTTTCCTGAACACCAACATACAGTAAGCTCGCTAAGCACCTGAACTCGCCATGTCTGCGACTAGCGCTGACTATCGGCAAATTACCAAACTACGGTGTGGTGAAATACATGAAAAAAAAACTTTCAGGGTCTCTCTTGAAAACGGCCCCCCGCCGTAGTGCATGCAGGAACTCGACGTATAGTGGACTCAACAGGTCGTTGGGAGCCTCAGACACAAATCACAAATAGTGAGCAATGTTGCCTCTACAGCCGTCCATAGCTGCGAAAGTGTTGCCAGTGTAGGATTTTGCCCACAAACTCATCTCCCCATTATTTCCTAAAAACGTTCGATGGGTTTCATGGACGGCCATCTGGTTGGCCAAATCATTCACTCAAACTGTCCAGAACGTTCTTCAAACGAAACGTGAAAGAACAAATTTGGCCCAGTGAAAATTCCATCGTTGTTTGGAAACGTGAAGTCCGTGACTGGCTGCATATGGTCCCTAAGCAGCCGAACATTAACATTTCTAATGATCGGTTCAGTTGGGCTAGAGAATCCTGTCCATTCCATGTTTTACAGCCCGCACCATTACAGGGCCATCACCAGCAGGCAGAGCGCCTTATTGACAGCCTGGGTCCTTGGCTTCGTGGGGTCTGCACCACACTCGAACCCTACCATCAGCACTTACCAACTGAGATCGGGACTCATCTGACCACCCACGGATTTCCAGTCGTCTAGGATCGAACCGAAATGGGCACGAGTCCAGGAGAGGGGCTGCAGGTTATGACATGTTGTTAGCAATGACTGTCGCGTCGGTCGTTCGCCGCCATACCCCGTAACACCAAGTTTCGCAGCACTGTTATAACGGTTACGTTTGTCGTACTTCCAACAGCAACTGGCGAAATTTGTTTGTATTTTAATTTTTTTAAGGTAGGCGTATGGTGTTATCTTCCACCTTGGTAATTCAAGGAATGGAAAATGCGCAATGATTAATGAACACATCATAATTTTAATCCTACTCATGCTACTCCACTTAAAAACAAGGATGTTTCTTTTTATTTTGCTGCCTATCAGTCATTAAGCAGAAATTGGTCAACAGAATGGAAGCTTTAATCAACCCTCTTCGCCACAATAGAAGAACTTTATAAATAACACCCGCACCAAAACTACTCATGGAAAAAGAAATCTTTCTCCCTTCCTCTCTCTCTCTCTCTCTCTCTCTCTCTCTCTCTCTCTGCCCCAGTCCTCAACAAACACACACGCACACCCACACAAACCATACACCACTGACGCCAAATACAGTTCAAACTCGCGTGTCTCATCCAGAAAAACACGCCACGAAACAAATGAACAACACATAATGGCAGCGAAATCTGTGCCTAAGATTTGAGAAATCGAAAAGGTACAGTGCCAAGCGATCTTAGGTCACGAAGTAAACCTATTTACTTCACCAACAACACCGGAGAACGCACAACAATTTCAAAACTGTACGTTACACTCAAGAAACGTGATACAGACTCATTTCTGTTCGTAAATGCATAACAAACAGAAAATTAAATTACGTTTTGCTGTTTGCAGATGACAAGTTGTGTATTGTGTAGCAGAAGAGCTACCAAAATAAAGGGACAATAGCATCGTGTAATGTATGTTAACGAATGCATACATCCAATTTTCGCCATTTAAGCTACGAATGGAACTTCGACATAATGTTATAAACAACACAAATGTTAATACGTAACAACAATTTTACATTTAAAAATAAAAGTTGAACCCACTGAAGATAGCACAAAAGTGCTGAAATATGTATGGGTGAAACAGAACAGAAAAAAATGGTGTGTTGCATAAGGCGGAATTTCTCATCCCAGAATGTAATCTGCTGCCCAGAAGAACTGATTTTAAATTAGATGTAAAACTTGATTTGCCACCTGTCACACATTTTATGCTGTTGGGCAACACTGATCAAAGGTTTTTGTTGTTGCATATTGAACTCCCTTCAGAGCCACTGACTGCTTTAATAATGGGAAGTTAAGGACATCTTTCTTCAAGTATTCCGGGCATAGGAACATTGATGTACTATGTATGATGAAATTCATTAGCCAATATATGTGTTGTAACAGCGCGGTTAAATACCTGGTTCCATAAAGAAGCTTACATTACGTCCGTGGGTGAACATTACATATTACTCTTACTGCTCGCTTTTGTGCAATAAGTTGTAAAAATAATGTTCCCATGGCCATTATTCTTAAAGCTTTCTGTTTAGGATATGAGTTTCGACTCCTCAATAGAGTCCTCTTCAGGCCCTATACGGAAAAAATTACACCAGGCAAACAGATAATAGCATGTCTTATGTAGTATTACATAAACGAGACAAAGGGTACAGATTAATACATGTAAGTAAAAAGAAATCAGTAACTGAGTAACGCACTCTGTATTCAGTCAAGGATATACTGTGAACATATAACATAGTTTGCAAACATAGTACAATACACAAGTCACCTACGAGAAATAACTCATAAAAAAGTGGTACTATCGCAATCCAAACATTAATCCTATACGTTCATTGCCAAAAGTTATGTAAGAATAAAGACGAGACGGCTCCCTCGTATTTTTATTTATTAATGGAATGAAATGAAGGCTATCATCACATAACTAACGTAAAACCAGAAGAAACGATAAAAGTGTAAATACAACGTAAAATATTAATCGTAATGGGGAAAATAACTATGACAATTATCCAACGAACGTCTTGAGTCAAGGATGTTACTACTACATAATATGAATAAGTCAGTAAAATAAGCGTTATGAGAATAGTGTCCGAGCAAGGACGTGTAAGAAATGTAACCTAACTACAAATGAAGGAAAAGCAAGGCGGGAATTGAACATATAGATATCCTTTCTAATACCCGACTTGTTTCTCTTTCATCTGTAGATCGTTCACATTTCTTACGCTTCCTTGCTTTCACACTATTGTTATGGGCAGTAACATTAATGCGTATTTTACTGAATTACTCGTATTACATTGTACTGACACTTCGCCTCATACCATTCGTCGCCAAATTATCGCAATTATTTTCCCAACATGACTAATCATTATTTTATGTTGTTTTTTAAAGTTTTATCGTTTGTTACAATTTTACGTTAGTTACCTAATACTGTTCCTGATGAATTCCATTAGAAATAAAAAATTGGTGCCTTCTCGCCTACATCCTTACATTCCTTTGGGCAGTCAACGCATGAGACTAATGTTTGCATTGCAATGATACTACTGTTTTTAAAAGCTATTTCTGATAGGTCACTTGTGTCTTGCACTATGTGTGCAAACATTTTTATGTATTAATATTATACCCTTGGCTGTACCCTGGGTGTAGTAATTCATTACTGGCTTAATTTTACTTACATATTTTCTATATTTATTTGTATTCTTCGTTTACTTTACGTAACACTGTGTGTGACATGGGATTGTGTATTTGTCTGATGTTATTTTTTAGTGTGTAGGCTCTGAATATGATTCTATTGAGGAGTGGAATCTGATAGTCTAAGTAAAAAGATATAAAAATAGCGGTTGTCTATTATTGTTAGAATTCATTGACTTGCCATAGTCCCATGCTCCATAACTGCAAGATGGAGCTATGTTTACTTTGTGCAATCAGTAAATTCTTTCTAAGTGACAGTTACCCCAGAAAATTATTAGATAAGGCACTATTGAGTGAAAATTGAGTGAACTACTGAGTGAAGTTGATTTGTCTGTTTCCTGGATTAACAATGATACGAAGAGCAAAAGCAACTGAACGTAAGTAATATTATTCTTCCATTGCAATTTTTCCTCACTATGTACACCCAACAGCGTGGAGCATTCTACGCTACTTACTGATTCCTGCTCATGTCCTACATCAGTTGTTGGTATGACTCTTCTTTCGAATGGGAGTTATTATAATACTAGTATCGTCTGCAAAATTACGAGTTTTGATTGTTAAATGTTAAGTGAAAGGTCCTTCACATGTATAAGAATTGGGAGTGGACTCAAAATTGAATCCGATAGGATTCCCCTTGCGATTTCTCTTCAGCTGCTAAAATTTTTTAACCTCGCGACATTGTTCTAATTATTCAGCACAATCTTTTGCATTCTGTTCGTCAAGTATGATTCAGACCAGATGTGCCCACAGTTATCAGTTATAGCAACTGCGACAGGGTAGGTCAGGCAGGTTTTCGTAAAAATCACTGCCAGAATTTTAAAATAAAAGAGAAGTGGCAGAAAAAAAAATCATATGATCTGCTGGCGTTTCAGCCCTTGCAACATTTCGGCTCTTTTCCTTACTGTTCGGGTTGTACTGTAGTTGAGAATTTATGGCGATCACTGTGTTAGATTCGGCTCCACAAAAGTTTAAATTACTTCCGCGTCGCCGTACTCAGATCAACTTGTACTGAGTCTAGCCGCTGCTGGCGTATAATAATTGGATTTTTCAATGCTACGACTTGCATTTAGTTAAACCTAAATGAGGCCAAGTACTATTAACAGCGTTATCAGGCAATACAGCGGACGAGCTTACTGTTTTAAATCCCGCCGAGACTCTTCACTTAATTTCCCTCGACAGTTTCAAAGTAACCCCTCCGAAACACATACACAGCGCTTTAATTCCACGCCTAGCCACAGCGCTTATGCGAACAAAGCAATTACCTAACAACTGCGATCAGGCATAGTCATAACTGAAATCAACCAAATCTGTAATAAAAATTAAATCCCATCCATTAGCGTATACAGGTCAGTAGTTCCGCACTTCAGTTATGCGCTCACTCATGCACAAAATTATCGCACTTTTGTACGGCAACATTCTAAAAATGTATCACGCACGTAAGCGGAACGTAATGTTTCCACATGCAGGAAATGTACATTAAAGTTTAATTATTTTTATTTATTTACACCCTGACGAATTCAAGCTGCACTTCTTGTTTTTAAAAGTAACACGGCAATGTGCTTTTAAGCTAATTGATGTTAAACTGAACATGTTTTTTAATTATTTTATTTAGCTAAAATCAGCATAAATGAACAGGAATGGGTATCTGGAACAAAATCGAGAAAATTAAGCAGTTATGCATTTAAAGTATATTATTTTAGCCGTTCCTGCTAACTAGTTCAGGATTACAGCTGTCAACTAAACTACATTTCTTGCAAGAGATGTATACAGCATTACCGCATTCGAAGCGTTAATGCGTCAATGGTTCACATCTCCGTCCAGTAATCAAAAAGTCACCGTCATCAGTACATGTAATAACGAGAACTTTCATTGTTCTGGAGATCTTTAGAAGACAGACGTGCTCAGGATGTACCCCACCTCAACGTTTGCTAGACAAGGGTTCGTCGCAGAGCTGGAACATCCTTGCAAATACGTATTGTTTAGCTGTCTACGAGCGACTTATTTTTCTGCAGGCGGAACACCCTGCATTCCGCAATCTTCTAGAATCATACGGACAATACTAATCACCCTATTCAACATTTTTAAACTTTTCAACTTAAGGAGTTTTTAATTTAAACTGCCTCTCTCTAACAATTTCTGCGTGAAAATATTTCAGTTGCAGTACTATTAACATCTAACACAAAGATATTGATTGCAAAGTTACTGTACTCATGTTAGGTATGGTCAGAGAATTAAGTACACAGAAGAATCAATAAATAATACAGCAGTGGTGGGTTTAGCGACATGTATTAACAGGATAAAACACGAAGAATAACCGATACCCCAGGAGTGAGTGAAAAGTAAACCCACCCAAGGCATGCACTTCGATTTTGTTTGGCTTTGAACTTGATGTGGTGTGGGGCAAAATAAGAGATTCATATTTTTATGTGTACATACAGCCGGTAATAGGTGAAACTGCGATTGGTCCCGATGGAGGTTCGAGTTCTCCCTCGGGCATGGGTGTGTGTGTTTGTCCTTAGGATAATTTAGGTTAAATAGTGTGTAAGCTTAGGGCCTGATGACCTTAGCAGTTAAGTCCCATAAGATTCCACACACGTTTGAACATTTGATTTTACAGGTGAAGCACTCCCTAGAAAGGGAGATGGATTCCGCTATTTTGTTTCGAACAATTATGAGCTTCCCAATCATTGTACAGATTTACAGTAATGTTACAACACTAATGAAGACGCAGTTTCAAATACGACATGATTAAATTTGAAAACGTTACAACATGGAAAAATATTTTAAAAAATACAGCAAATGTTAAAAGAAAACTCAAATTCCACATAAGATACTTTATATTTCATAAAATTAGAGAACATACACTGACCAGTCAGAACATGGTGAGCCGTGACCTGATATCCATATAAACCCGTCCAGCGGCAGCAGCGTCACCTGGCTAGGAATGGCTGCCAGTCAGGCAGTCAGACACATGCGCGGTGCATGCCGTATATGAGAGTGTGTAAAATGGGAAAGGAGCACGACCTACCACAGTTTGACCGAGGGCAGACCGTAATGGCCCGGACGCTCAGCAGGAACATTTCGGAAACATATAGATTTGTCGGGTGTTCAAGGTGTGCTGTGGTGAGTGTCTTCAACTCGTGTTGAAACCGAGGTGAAACCACGTCCAGATGTTTGAAGTTAATCAAGTTACTCCTATTTGGTAGCACCATTCGAGGGATGAGATACCAAGGTATTCCATAGTGCCCGACTATTAATTCATACAAGAAGTTCATTCGTGCGCATATATAACAAGGGCAGGGACGATGAGACCGCCGAACAGCTGGTCAATATTATGGACGAGGAGCGCAGCGGCAGATGGAAGAAACCTACTGAAAGTCTAAATTTTACTCATTCCAGCTGAGAGGGCTGAGGCTTCTCTGGAATTAAAGTGGTGCCACGGTTCCTCACAAGCCATCTCTGAGCTCTAGTCCATCTGGGACTGCGACTGTCCTGAAAAACAGGTATTCAAACATCAACTAACAGCCGAAAAAAAGAGATTTTCAGAAACCTGAGGAGTATATTACTTAATAATCCAGTCAACATGCACATTATGAAAGAAGTCGAAACAGATTATCCTGAGCTTGAAGCTAATGAAGACAGGAAAAGCAGCTGCACCTGACGAGACCCAATCAGAGTTCTTGAAGGAACTATATGTTATGATGACGACTAACGAATCGTCGCCATTGTGAATGACTGGTGGTCAATCCTAACTAGAAACATACAAGTCTCTTCTTTGCATATACAGCAGGTTTGTCAGTGAGGTCGATAAGGAGCTGGCTGCATGGTCTGGGTCTACAACGACTAAAATAATCAGAAGTCGTGGGTTAATAATATATTGTACTTAACTAGTGGTACAAGAGTCTTCATAGTCAGGACGAATATAATTACAAACAGAGGACTATAGAAGGATCACATAGGCCATACTTTAAATAAGCACCTTGTTAGAGGTTGCTTCCTGTCAGCTGAAGGCTATACTGTTTTCCTGCCTGATGTCCCGAGCAAGAGTGGCCGAGCGCACGTTAGAGACTTGTTGCAAGCCACGGGGCGGCGCTAGTCTCGACTCGCCGATTCAGCGATACTAGTACGGACCGCGGTTGATAATTGCAACCCCTAGCAAGTGTAGTATCGAACGCTGATACCACATTCCTGCCCACAAATCTGCGAACGGCCGTTGAATATGGCTTACGACCGACGGATGCAGGACCCGATGCAGACGTAGTTGAGGAGGTGGGGAGCCTGACTCCAGGCGAGGCATGCCCACCCGCACTCTCCCATTCGGACCGAGGGAGACAGGAAACACCTGGAAACATACTACAGGGTGCAGGTCAACATGAGATGACTGCGCTTCTACAACTATGGGGGGAACGGATGGGCCGACAGTAACAAGGACGGAAACTCGGAAGCGCACACTGTTCTACGGCTGGGGACGGCGTCGTAATCGGAAGTTCACTGTGCCCTATTACAGCTGGAAGCACCTGGTCCATACGGTCATCCGGTCGCTGCGACTCCGGTGCGATAGATTGTATCCGCGCTGGAGCGTCGTCGCGTGGCAAAAGCGAAGCTACGGACGCTGGTATCCAGTGGCGAGGCGAGCAAGAAAGAGGTCCCCGCGGGGGCAGCCTCGTCGGCACCGACACTGGAAACATAGCGCAAGCGGCAGAGACCTCATGACGAAAGAGGCACATCTGATTCTGATGCTTGCGCACCTCACCAGACGGACCTGAGGTAATAAAAACATCGCGGCAAAGATGGCGAAGAATGCGCCCTTTTAACCACCGGGATTGCATCGGAAATGACGAAAGTAGACAACATCATCTGGCCAGAATTTGTGGGTTTGCTGTGACAAAGAAACGCGGTGCGGAGGATGCAACAAATTCATCAGAGAGGACGACTATGAATCAATGCAGCCGGCGGGGCTGCGATCGGTTCGAAGATAAGAACAACAAAAGGGCGTCCTCGCGAGAATGAGAGTCGCGCAGTATAGACATTTGTGACTTAAACATCCAAACGAATCTTTCAGGGGATCCGTTCGATTGAGGAGAGAACTGTGCTGAAGTTAAATGCTGAATACCATTAGAATCACAAAAGGTTCCGAACTCGGCAGACACAAATTGAGGTCAGTTGCCGGTGACAAAGACTTATGGCAATCCTTCTACCCAAAATACAGAAGACAAGGCGTTGTTGGTAGCAGACGATGTCGTTGATGACATGCGATCGACAAATGGAAAATCGCTAAAAGAATCAACAAGAATTAACCACCGTGCGTCCCAAAAAGGATCAGCGAAATCTAAGTGCCAGCGTTTCCATGGGAAAGTCGCCTTAGGCCAAGAGAAAATTTTCTGCGGTGGTGTGGCGTGGTTTTCTGCACACAAAGAACAAGAAGAACAAATCTTGTTTATGTCAGCATCAATTCTAAATCAGGTACAGTGACGGCGAGCTAACTGTTTTGTCCGTGCGATATCCCAATGACCTTGGTGAAGAAGTCGTAGCACAGCTGACAGCAAAGGACGTGGAACAATAACACGAGACCGTGCGGAGCAAGACGATACCACGTTGAACAAAAAGTCGTTGTCTGTGCACAAAAAAACGACGAACCAACGGATCGTCAATCCGATTTTTAGACAAAGGCCATTGCGTAGTGACATAACGCAAAACAACACTTAATACTGAGTCATTAGTTGTTGCTGTGGCTATACGACGAAAGTCAACAGCAAAACTTTCCACAACATCATCATTTTGCACATCTATGAACATACAAGTCGAACAGCGTTTCTCCAGCTACCGCTATCGGTATAACGCGTCGGCGTCAACATGCTGGGCAGTAGGCCGATACAATATGTCGTAACGGTACTACAACTAAAATAGTGACCAATGAATAAATTTTTTAGCTTACGCGGAGGTACTGGCTTTAACGAGTCAAACAAAGACGTCAAAGGCTTATGGTAGGTGAGAACTGTAACATTGCGACCATGTAAGAAGTCATGGCCGCGCGGTGAGAAGCGCCATGTCACTGACTACACGACACCTCTAGCCGGAGGTTCGAGTCCTCCATCAGGCATGGGTGTGTTTTTTCTTAGCATAGGTTAATTTAAGTTAGTTTAAGGAGTGTGTATGTCTAGGCCCCTATGATATCTGCAGTTCGATCCATTAAGAACCCACATGCATTTGAACATTCGAAGAAGTCGTGCAATTACCTAACTCCAAAAATCAAAGCGAGAGCTTCCTTATCGATCTGTGAGTCGTTACGCTGCTTAGGGGAGAGTAGCTTCGATGCAATTGCGATCGGGCGATCGCGCAAACCAAATTTGTGAGCGAGAACAGTTCCGATCACGAAATCTTAAGCGTCAACCATGAGGACAAGAGGTTTTGTATGATGGAAGGGCGTGAGCATGTACTAGAAAACAATGCAGATTTAAGCTGCTGAAAGGCACATTCGAATCCAGAAGACCAAATGACCTGAACGATCTTTCAATGTAGTCGATGTAACCGTGCTGCAAGTGATGATGCGTTAGACAAAAACTTATGATAATAATTGAGCTTTCCAAGAACTGATTGACCTGACTCGAAACAAGGCCCCGGGAGTAGACAACATTCCATTATAACTACTCACAGCCTTGGGAGAGCCAGTCCTGACAAAAATCTACCATCTGGTGAGCAAGATGTATGAAACAGGCGAAATACCCTCAGACATCAAGAAGAATTTAATAATTCCAATCCCAGAGAAAGCAGGTGTTGACAGATGTGAAAATTACCGCAATATCAGTTTAATAAGTCACGGCTGCAAAATACTAACGCGAATTCTTTACAGACGAATGGAAAAACTGGTAGAAGCCGACCTCGGGGAAGATCAGTCTGGATTCCGTAGAAATATCGGAACACGTGAGGCAATTCTGACCCTACGACTTATCTTATAAGCTAGATAAAGGAAAGGCAAACCTACGTTTCTAGCATTTGTAGATTTAGAGAAAGCTTTTGACAATGTTGACTGGAATACTCTCTTTCAAATTCTGAAGGTGGGAGGGGTAAAATACTGAAAGCGAAAGGCTGCTTACAATTTGTACAGAAATCAGATGGCAGTTATAAGAGTCGAGGGACATGAAAGGGAAGCAGTGGTTGGGAAGGAAGTGAGGCAGGGTTGTAGCCTCTCCCCAATGTTATTCAATCTGTATATTGAGCAAGCAATGAAGGAAACGAAAGAAAAATGGGGAGTAGCTATTAAAATCCATGGAGAAGAAATAAAAAATGGAGGTTCGCCGATGAGATTGTAATTCTGTCAGAGACAGTAAAGGACTTGGAAGAGCAGTTGAACGGGAAGGACAGTGTCTTGAAAGGAGAATATAAGATGAACATCAAGAAAAGCAAAACGGGGATAATGGAATGTAGTCGAATGAAGTCGGGTGACGCTGAGGGAATTAGATTAGGAATGAGACACTTAAAGTAGTAAAGGAGTTTTGCTATTTGGGGGAGCAAAATAACTGATAATGGTCGAAGTAGAGAGCATATATAATGTAGACTAGCAATGGCAAGGAAAGCGTTTCTGAAGAAGAGGAATTTGTTAACATCGCGTATAGATTTAAGTGTCAGGAAGTCGTTTCTGAAAGTATTTGTATGGAGTGTAGCCATGTATGGAAATGAAACATGGACGATAAATAGTTTCGACAAGAAGAGAATAGAAGCTTTCGAAATGTGGTGCTACAGAAGAATGCTGAAGATTAAATGGGTAGATCACATAACTAATGAGGTGGTATTGAATAGGATTGGGGAGAAGAGAAGTCTGTGGCATAACTTGACTAGAAGAAGGAATCGGTTGGTAGGACATGTTCTGAGACATCAAGGGATCACCAATTTAGTATTGTAGGGCAGCGTGGAGGGTAAAAATCGTAGAGGGAGACCAAGAGACGAATACACTAAGCAGATTCAGAAGGATGTAGGTTGCAGTAGGTACTGGGAGATGAAGACGCTTGCACAGGATAGAGTAGCATGGAGAGCTGCATCAAACCAGTCTCAGGACTGAAGAACACAACAACAACAACAAAGACAACAAGAACGGATTGTAATTCTTTAATTGTTTTGTGCGATTTTAGCTCCGGACTTGGGTGTATTCCTTGAGAAAATTGGAAAATTGGAAATTTGTGGTAAGGTCTTATGGGACCAAACTGCTGAGGTTATCGCTACCTAAGCACACACACTACTTAACCTAACTTAAACTAATTTACGCTAAGGACGACACACACACCCATGCCCGATGAAGGTCTCGAACCTCCGACTGGGGGAGCCGCGATGCCTTGAGAGTTTATTATGCATCCGTAGTAGGATAACTGTTCAGAAAGAAAATTACACTGGTCCCTGTTGGGGCTAAGTCTATTTTCACGTAGCAATTAAATAACTGTCTCAAATTATGCAAATGTCATGTTGCGTAGATCCAGAAACTACTAAGTCATCTAGGTTATTACACACAGAAGGGATCGACGCACAAAGAGTCTGTAAGTGCTGCTGAAACAGTGGCGGGGCCGAGTCACATCCGAACGGAAGTCCCTTAAAATTTTAGAGACCTAAATGGGTATTCACGATGAGAATCTTTTTTGATTCTTCATCTACAGGAATTTGAAGATATGAATCTTGCAAATCTAACTTAGTAAAATATTTGTCTGGACACAATTTGTCAAAAAAGTCTTCTTGACGTGGCAAAGGAAATGTTGCAACAACAAGTTGAGGATTCGCTATGGCATTAAAATCCACGCACAGTCACAATTTGCCTGACGGTTTCGTTAAGATAACCAACGGAGAAGCCCATAGTGATGTTGTCACAGGTTCAATCACTCCTTGATTCTCAAGCTGATAAACGTTTTGGGAACTTCGTCGCGAAATGCGTGAGGCACAGTGCGAGCGCGGAAAAATTTAGGCTGTGCATTGTTCTGCGATTCAATATGCGCCTGAAAATTTTTCGTGCAACCTAAACCTGGCGAAAGAATGTCAGCAAACTCTTGACCTAGCTCAGAAACTGTTTGTGGGAACACTTTTAGTGATGGCTAGTACGTCATCGCGCACAGTTAAGGAGAATATATCAAATAAGACCAAAAATTTTTACAGATGAGGATGAACACAGTACATGAAAAGAAACCACTTGAGTTTGTCCACGGTATGTTGCTGGCACACTACACAGTCCTAATACCGGGATACGTTGACCACTGTAGGTCGCTAACGTAACATTTTCGTTATGCAATGGAGGTGAACCAATTCGTAAGTATGATTATTCATTTGTATAATAGACGCTCCATTGTCCAACTGAAAAGGAATCGTATGATTCTGAATGTTCAATTCGAGAAAAGTTTGTTCTGTCGTCGGTGAAAAATGTCCGTCTGAGAAGGCATGTTCAGTGGCAAATGTGGGCGGGCATATAGGGCGTGGCGGGACGTCTTTCGTCGGCGTGCACTAGCCTTACAAGCAAAATTGACACCATCGGGGAAAGGCACAGGTACTGGATGCGAAATTACAACATTTAGTTCCATTGCTTGTGGCTCGTTGTGATAAGAAGTCTTATATAGGGAACCGGTCTGGCGGAAGCTACTTTGTCCGGAAACGTGATACTGAGTGTCAGACTTTTGTCGTTTGAGGTACACGTCCTGGACATGTCTCCTCTTGTTGCAAAAATGTCACGGCATTGTGCGACCGGCAATTCTGGCGCGAATGCTTTGAATGACATTGCGGGCATGAGTGCAAAGTAGGCAGCTGCTGCCGGCGCATAACGGGTGTTTGTTTTCCGGAAGTGAATTGAGTAGGAGCGCGCCGAGCCGGTACAGCGGCATGTATGTGTGATGGTCGCGCAGTTAACTTTTTTACCTGTCAGACAGTAGGAGGCGATTCGAAAGAATTTGCAGCAAAGTCTCAAGTGTCCTGTCTGTCCAGAATGTCCAACACTTGTTCTAAAGTGGGGTTGGATAATTCAAGAATTTCCTCTGTAATGCGTGTGTCTGACACGTTTTGCGCAATAGCGTCCCGTACCATTATGTCAGAATATGATATTCCACAAGAACATGAAAATTCACAGTCGCGAGTGAGGCCTTGGAAAGTGGCTACCCACTCAAGGTAAGTCTGCTCAGGGGCACGTGTTGTGCGGAAAAATGTGTACCGTTTAGCCACAATATTTATGTTTTCCTAGTAATAAATGGTTAATGCCCGAACAAGTGCTTCGAAACTGTCCTGATCGGTAGAACTTCTCGCGAAGAGTTTGAGAAGGATTGTGTACGATGCCACTCCTACACAAGATAAAAACGCATGCAGCCTTGTTGTACCTTGGATGTCATATGCAGCAAGGTGGTGTGAAAACGGTGCGTGCCACTCCTGCCAGCTTTCCACGCTGGCGTCGAACGCTCGAAACGGCGAGGCCGTGGCCCGATATACAGTCCGCTCCTGTGCAGACGGTACGTGTGCCACAGCGTGTTGTCTCTGGACGAGCTGTCCCAAGGCTTGCAGTAGTGCGATGGACTGCTGATTCTGTAATCGTCACAGGTCTGCAAGTACATTTTGTTCCTCTGGATTTGCCATCACAGATAAATCAAATAATCACAAATGGGATAGGAAAAAATGTATTTCACTCTCTAGTCACACAATGCGGAGAGGATGGGTGGCGCAGTCCGTAAGAACACATAAACAGAGATAGTGTAAACAAAACCGAAATAAATGTCTCGTCTCTGATGTATCGTTGAATCAGCTCTGCTTTCACTGCTCTGCTTCCCAAAGAATCTGTGTCACTGCTTGCCGGCCGGGGTGGCCGAGCGGTTCTAGGCGCTACAGTCTAGAACCGCGCGATAACTATGGTCGCAGATTCGAATCCTGCCTCGGGCATGGATGTGTGTGATGTCCTTAGGTTAGTTAGGTTTAAGTAGGTCTGAGTTCTAGGGGACGGATGACCTCAGAAGTTAAGTCCCACAGTGCTCAGAGACATTTGAATCATTTTTGTGTCGCCGCTTCCAAATAACTACGAAAGAAACGAACAAGAGATATACACTGTACGTCGTCGACACTATTAGATAACGACGATATACTTTTACCCTCATCGTCAGTTGTTATGATGACGACGAACGATCGTCGACAATGTGAAACATAGAAATCTCTTCTTTGCATATACAGCAGGTTTGTCAATGAAGTCGATAAGGAGATGGCTGCATGGTCTGGGTCTACAACGACTAAAATAATTAGAAGTCGTTAGTAAAAAATAATATATTGTACTTAACTGGTAGTACAGGAGTCTTCATAGTCAGACGAATATACACTACTGGCCATTAACATTGCTACACCAAGAAAAAATGCACATGATAAACGGGTATTCATTGAAAAAATATTGACGCAATTTGGGTGCATAGATCCTAAGAAATCAGTACTCAGAACAACCACCGCTGGCCGTAATAATGGCCTTGATACGCCTGGGCATTGAGTCAAACAGAGCTTGGATGGCGTGTGCAGGTACAGCTGCCCATGCAGCTTCAACACGATACCACAGTTCATCAAGAGTAGTGACTGGCGTATTGTGACGAGCCAGTTGCTCGGTCACCATTGACCATGTGTTTCCAATTGGTGAGAGATCTGAAGAATGTGCTGGCCAGGGCAGCAGTCGAACATTTTCTGTATCCAGAGAGGCCCGTACAGGACCTGCAACATGCGGTCGTGCATTATCCTGCTGTAATGTAGGGTTTAGCAGGGATCGAATGAAGGGTAGAGCCACGGGTCGTAACACATCTGAAATGTAACGTCCACTATTCAAAGTGCTACCAACGCGAACAAGAGGTGCCCTAGACGTGTAACCAATGGCACCCCATACCATCACGTCGGGTGATACGCCAGTATGGCGATGACGAACACACGCTTCCAATGTGCATTCACCGCGATGTCGCCAAACACGGATGCGACCATCATGATGATGTAAACTGAACCTGGATTCGACCGAAAAAATGACCCGTTGCCATTCGTGCACCCAGGTTCGTCGTTGAGTACACCATCGCAGGCGCTCGTGTCTGTGAGGCAGCGTCACGGGTAACCGTAACCACGGCCATTGGGATATAGCACGGCGTTCCGTATTTCCCTCCTGAACCCACCGATTCCATATTCTGCTAACAGTCACTGGATCTCGACCAACGCGAGCAGCAGTGTCGCGATACGATAAACCGCAATCGCGATAGGCTACAATCCGACCTTTATCAAAGTCGGAAACTTGATGGTACGCATTTATTCTCCTTACACGAGGCATCACAACAACGTTTCAAAAAAATGGCTCTGAGCACTATGGGACTCAACTGCTGAGGTCATTAGTCCCCTAGAACTTAGAACTAGTTAAACCTACCTAACCTAAGGACATCACACACATCCATGCCCGAGGCAGGATTCGAACCTGCGACCGTAGCGGTCTCGCGGTTCCAGACTGCAGCGCCAGAACCGCGCGGCCACTTCGGCCGGCAACAACGTTTCACCAGGCAACGCCGGTCAACTGCTGTTTGTGTATGAGAAATCGGTTGGAAACTTTCCTCATGTCAGCACGCTGTAGGCGTCGCCACAGGCGCCAACCTTGTGTGAATGCTCTGAAAAGCTGAGCATTTGCATATCACAGCATCTTCTTCCTGTCGGTTAAATTTCGCCTCTGTAGCACGTCATCTTCGTGGTGTAGCAATTTTAATGGCTAGTAGTTTAATTAAAAACGGAGGGCTATAGAGGCATCACATAGGCCATTCTTTAACTAGGCGCTTTGTTAGAGGTTGCTTCCTATCAGCTGAAGGCTATACCACTATCCTACTTGACGTCCCGAGCAAGAGTGGCCGAGCGCCCGTTAGAGACTTGTTGCAAGCCACGGGGCGGCGCTAGGCTCGACTCGCGGGTCCAGCAATACTAGTACGGACCGTGGTGGATAACTGCAACCCCTAACAAGTGTGGTATCGAACGTTGATACCACTCTATAAATTATAGGAAGAGTATGGTTGGCCAAAATCTGCACAGAATGCATCAGAAAGGGTGCTCTTCCTGTAATGGCGCTCTTCTCGTAAAGCAGAGAGAAGCAGAAGTCATCGTGTTGCTGAAGGGCGAAAATCAGGAGAGAACGGGAAGAATATCAGACCTGTGTTCCTGCTGTGTACCTCCTACAAACTATTGGACAAAATGTTTCTGACTAGATGAAACTTTGCTACATACCAAGCGGTTTTTCAAGCAGTCAACACCAGTTGCGATTATGGGCTGCCCCTCACAATCTGTACACGTGAAGTCTTCCAAAACTAGATGAAAACTAGGCTGGACCTCATAGCCCTTTCATCAAATTACAACACAGTATGGACTGAGGGCCGGTTGCTTACGCTATCTAAAACCATCGAATGCAAACAGAAAACGTGTTTCACTTTATTTCAAGAATAGTAGGCAGGTGGTTTCTGAATAATGGCCTGCCACACGTTTTGGAACCAGCACCCATTCGTTTCAGTCTGTATACTGCTTACATGCCACACTCAACAGCATGTAAGTTTATGAACGATGAACGCGGACGATCATCGCATATAAAAGTAAAAATTTTAATGACCTCGACGAAATATTGAATGCAGACCTGGAAGTGCTGAACACCTCCAAGTGGCATCTACATCCATACCGTAATGAAACGATCAGCACCGTAATGTACAGATACTACACAGGTACAAATATAAAACTACTACTCCCTATGAATGACCAACGTGTCAGGCATGACGATAAGACTGAATACTTGGGAGTGAAATGAAATGGCACTCTAACGGTAACTCACATGTAGATGACTCAAAGAGAAACTAAAATGCCGTTTACTGCTATCCTGGCGAAACTGGAATGCCATGGGGTTTCGGAAGCGAGCAGAGTAAGGGTTCCGGTACTAACTGCTGTCTACAGCGTGGCTGAATACTGTTCGTCGGTCTGGATGAGAAGTGCACACGTAGCAAAATGGACGTCCAACTGAAGGGGTCAATGCGGATAATCTTTGGAACAGTTTGGACCACCCATGTGTCTGGCTCCCCCTTGTAGCAAACAGTGAGCCCACCTCCTCCTCCCCACTCCACCGAAATTAGGCGATCACAGTTAAACGCAAGATGGTTAAGAAAAATCCTTGACAACCAAGAATTCCCCATTCACCAAGACCGCCACCTACAAAGAGGCTTAAATCTAGGTCTTCTTTATGGAGAACTGGCGAAGAACTGGAAGGCTTCAACTCGAAGACAGCTTAAAAAGAACTATGGGCTATGAGTGGACGAACATAGGAACGAAAAAGGTGGACGACTCCAACATGACGATCGACGGATTCTAGGAAATTGTGAACAACTTTGAACCGTATCAGGACGAATAATGGAGGGTGCAAGCAACTTCTGAACAAATGGGGCCTATCGGTCAGTCCTGAATGTGAGTGGGAAAATCGATCAGTGGACGACTTACGTGTGCGTGATGTGCAAGACGGAGAGGGTGATCTGAAGGACATATTCAGACTCTCTGGCTCAGCCACAGAGTGGTTGAAGAACTACAAGAAAATGTACACTGAAGCGCAAAAGAAACGGCACTGCGATCAGCAACGCTAATACAAGACAAGATGTGTCTGGCGCCGTTGTTAGATCGGTTACTGCTGCTACAATGGCAGGTCATCAAGATGTAAGTCTGTTTGAACGTGGTGTTACTGCTGGCGCACGATCGAATTTTCCCTGTCATGAGTGTACCGTGAATATCAGGAATCCGATAAAACACCTACTCTCCAAAATCGCAGCGGCCGTAAAGAATCGTTCAGCTTGACAGAAGTGCAACCGTTCCACAAACTGCTGCAGATTTCAGTGCTGGGCCATCAGCAAGTGTCAGCGTGCGAACCTTTTAACGAAACATCATCGATACGGGCTTATGGACCCGAAGGCCCACTCGTGTACCATTGATGACTGCACTACACATGGATTTACGCCTCGTCTTCTCCCGTCAACACGTACATTGGACTGTTGATGACTGGCAACAGGTTGCCTGGTCGAACGACTTCGTTTCAAATTGTATCGAACGGATGGACGTGTACTGGTATGGAACAACCTCATGAATCCATGGACTCTGCATGTCAGCAGGGGATTGTCCGAGTTAGTGGGAGCTCTGTAATGGTGTGGGGCGTGTGCAGTTGGAGTGGTATGGGACTTGTGATACATCTAGATACAACTCTGAAAGGTGACACGTACGTAAGCATCTTGTCTGATCACCTGCATCCATTCATGTCCACTGTGCATTCCAGCGGACTTGAGCAATTCCAGCAGGACAAAGCGGATACCCCACACGTCCATAATTGCTACAGAGTGGCTCCAAGAACACTCTTCTGAGCTTAAACACTTCCGCTGGCCACCAAACTCCCCAGACATGACCATTATTGAGCATATAAGGGATGCCTTGCAATGTGCTGTTCACAAGAGACCTCAAATTCCTTACGGATTTATGGACAGTCCTGCAGCGTTCACGGTGTCAGTTCCCTCCAGCACTACTTCAGACATTAGTCGAGACAATGCCACGTCATGTTGCGGCACTTCTGCGTTTTCGTGAGGATCCTACACGATATTAGGCAGGTGTACTAGTTTCTTTGGCTACTCAGTGTAAAAAGCATATTGCAGCTCAGTATAAGTTGCCTAACGAGTAAATAAATAAATAAATTTATGCGTACATTATCATCTTCCATAAAGTGCAGTATATGGCTACAAACATGTTTGCATTTCTTTGTCGACCTTTGGTTACTAAGGTTCCTAAAAATCTTGCATCACGCGAGACACACACAAATAAGTGTGGTTGGCCGAGGAAGGGAGCAGCGGAAGGACAGCTAGCTTACGGAGCGAGACCGCTCGTGTGTGTGTATGTAGTTGTGTGGATGTATATGTGTATGTAGGTTTGAGTGTGTGTGTGTGTGTGTGTGTGTGTGTGTGTGTGTGTAGGTGTGAGGCGGGCGCAGCGCGAAGGAAGCACTTTGTATGCCGCGCGCCGCTCTTCCGGCAGCCGCTAAACGACGCCGTTTGCATGGCAAGAGCGGTCGGGGACGACCTGCACATCAGGCTTTATGACGTCTCTAAATAAAGGAAACCCGCGGACCTGCAGCCAGCGTTGTGCCGAGCGAGCCTGCCCGGCGCGGAAGCGGGCGTTGGGTCAGGCACGCCGGCTCTGCTGCGCTCGCCACGCCCATTTATTTTGTTCGTGGGCGGGCACGCAGCCCCCGACCCCACCCCCTGCACCGTCGGCCGGGATCAGCTTGTAAGCACCAACAATACGCCGCCTCGTGGCCGCCACCGCCGCCGCCAAATATTTATATCTGCCTCGCAGCTCTTACCGACGTCGTGCGCCTGCTTCCATATCTGCTGCTGAGCTCGTGGGACTTGGTTCAGCTCAGGGGCCAATCGAAGCCCGATAGTGGGGGTGTTCAGGGTCGTTTGCACCGTGGATTCAACAAGCATCGCAACGAATATGAAACGACATAAGCATCTTGTAAGTGGATCGGCTGGAATGATACTGGCAAGTGGTAGCAATGTTTGTTTTATGACTGTGCCCTATACCACTGGCCTGAACCTCCAGTTAAGGTTGTTCTACCTTCCGTGCTAATGCTTTTTATCGATATTCTAAAAGTTTCAACGCAAAATACAGGTAACCACAGGAGCAATGGCCAATATTCGGTGACACGACAGAAGCGATAATTCGAAGGAAAATACTCTAGCAATGCATACCTTAAGACCCATAAGCACTTTTTCATCTTCCACACGGTGAAACATACCGCTTTTAGCGCAAGCCCTTTGCTTTCCATTTTATGAGTGGTGTTAAAATGGATAAAACCAAGAAAATCTGCCGGCCGCGGTGGTCTAGCGGTTCTAGGCGCTCAGTCCGGAGCCGTGCGACTGCTACGGTCACAGGTTCGAATCCTACCTCGTGCATGGATGTGTGTGATGTCCTTAAGTTAGTTAGGTTTAAGTAGTTCTAAGTTCTAGAGGACTCATGACCATAGATGTTAAGTCCCATAGAGCCATTTTGAGCCAAGAAAATCTGTCCAGCTTACATGTGCACTAAAACCCATACCTTAAAAGCTATGAGCGTTTGTTCAGTAGAAGAGATGAGCTTCACAGTTTTGAAGATGAACAAGTGCTCATAGCTCTTAAGGTATGCACTGTTGAGCCCATGTTTACTTAACAGTTTGTATTGTTTTCATCCGTACTACCATCTCTCAAAACATGGAAAGCAAAGAGACTGCTTTGGAAGAGATCTATTTGGCAGCATCGACGATTAAAGAGCTCATAACTCTGATGGTGTTCATTTTAAAGCTCATTTTTACCAGACTTTTTGCTTCAGACCATCGTTCCTGACTTATCTCTGAATGTTGTCCACCCTTCCTAGGACAACCTGTACATACATTTTGACATGAGCCGAATGATTCGGTGATATTATAAAACAGAGTTTTGTTAAAATTAGCTCTATCTGAAATTTGTTCTCTGCCATGGCTGCAATAATCACGCATTATTCTGTTGCTTAAATATAAATCACTCTCACAGCCAAACCACACTGCTAATTTCATGCTATTGAGCATTATCAAGACGTTTCTGGTTCACTCAACGGGGTGCTCCAGATGCATACGGACGTAAGTTTCTAACAAGCACATATTAGCTTAAGTTTTGTTCTGAATACATCTTCTGCAGTATTACACGGCACATGTATGTGCACCAACAGATATTTTTTTTAGCACTTAAATAAACTTCTCCATTTCACTTCCCGCTCCGAGTTATGAGCGGGCCAGAGTTCTGTTACTGCATTTCGGTGATCTCAACACTCTCCCTTTTCGCAGCTAACGCAAGCGATCGCGTACAAGAGATACATATGTGACGCTATCGGCGAATATTGACACATAGAATGGTGTACAGCTATCAACCGGCACTAAACTAGCAGGCTTCGAGTTCCACCGACTTAAGTGGAAGACAGCAAACAGAATCCGTGCAGACTGCAAGGACCTTTTTTTTCTAAGCAGACAAAAGTGCTCGACCACTCTTAAAGTTGACCAAGTTGACCAAGAGAGACTAACACATTGCACAGGAGTGTAATTGAACATCAGTACCACGCGAGGCCATGAACTTACTTACACTGATCTAGATGGCTATAAACGGGATTGACAAATTAAATACTGTAACCATCTGAACAATACAAGTAACACGCGGGTGCATAAAATTATGGATTAAAGTAACTTTCGCACTACTTGTCAGCGCCAAGTAACATAGCTCGATGGTACTCGGTCCATACGTAGAAAGAATTGCCACACCATAGCAGCTTCCGGCCGAAGTGGCCGTGCGGTTAAAGGCGCTGCAGTCTGGAACCGCAAGACCGCTACGGTCGCAGGTTTGAATCTTGCCTCGGGCGTGGATGTTTGTGATGTCCTTAGGTTAGTCAGGTTTAACTAGTTCAAAGTTCTAGGGGCCTAATGACCTCAGCAGTTGAGTCCCATAGTGCTCAGAGCCATTTTGAACCATAGCAGCGTGGTTGATAAACGCAGTATCGTCGTTGGTGCATATGGACATGCTACAACACGTCTCTCCCATGCATTCCACTCGTGCTGATTGAATTTAAGTCAGGGGAACGGGCAGGTCACTCCAGTGGCCGAACATCCAAGGGTATCCATGGGCGCAGTTCCATGCCGGTGCATATTGTCTTCCATTAAAATGAAGTCAAGGCCGAATGGATCCCTGAAAAGACGCACATGCTAATGAGTACAGCGTCACAATAAGCTTGAACGGTGAGTGTACCCGGTTGAAACATTTGGACGCGGTACACCCATGCACTCTTACCCCGTGGTGTACGAGTATCGTCTTTGAGTAGTAATCGTAATGGTCTCGGTCCAGCCCTCGAATCCCACCATCGTTCAAATTTTGTATAAGAATCATCAGGAATGGTGGCCGAAGACTTCCAATGTAAGCAGTCAACATCATTCAGCCAACGGCCTTCTCAAAGAGAACGGAGAAGCGGACATAGGTTCAGGGCACACTCTTGCCCTTGGGGTGGAAACTGCCCCTAAACGTGGAAGAATCAGCAGTGATCAATGGATTGAGGATGCAGAAGGCAATGGAAACAGCTGCATTAGAGACACATAATGTCTCTCTACAGGATATTTTTGTAATTGAAGAAATGCCGTGATGATCTATCCTTCGGCAAAAGATTCCGACTAGTACCCATTTCTGATCTCCAGAAGGGGACTGCCATGGGGAATGTTACAATGAGAAAAAGATTTAATAACCAATAAAAGGATATCATGCTACGAATTGGGGTATAGAATGTCAGAAACTTGAACGCGGTAGGGTAGCTAGAAAATCTGTAAATGGAAATGCAAAGGTTCAATCTAGATATTGGAGGGGTCTATGAAGTGAGATGGAAAGAAGACAAAGATTTCTAGCCACGTGAGTATAGCGTAATATCAACAACAGAAAATAACAGAAGTAGTATCCGTTATGAACAGGAAGATAGGATAGAGTGTGTGTTAGTGTAAACAGTTCAGTGATACAGTTGTTCTCATCAGAACCAACAGGAAACCAACACCGACAACGATTGTTCAGGTACACATGCCGTCGCCGCAAGCTGAAGATGAAGGGGAAAATATATGAGGATATTGAAAGGTAATTCAGTTCGTAAAGGAGATGTTAATCTCATAGTCATGGGAGACTAGAATGTGTTTGTAGGGGAAGGAATAGCAGATAGGGTTACGGGAGAACAAATACGAAGCAATCATGGGTAACAGAAGAAGTACTTCAGCTGATCGGTGGAAGAAATAAATACAAAAATTTTCAGGGAATTTCAGGAATACAATAAGATTCGCTAAGTAATGAAATAAATAGGTAGTGCAGGGAAGCTAAGGCGAAATGGCTGCATCAAAAACGTGAAGAAATCGAAAAAGAAATATTGTAGGCAGAACTCACTTAGCTTATAGAAAAGACAAAATAACCTTCGGTAAAAAGAAAAGTAGGGGTGTTAACATTAAGAGTACAATGGTAATTCCACTGTTATTTGTGGAGGAGAGAACGGGTAGGTATAGAAAGTACTATGAAGGATCCTAGGAGGAAGAAGACTTGTGTGATGTGACAGAAGAAACAAGAGCTGAAATAGAAGAGATAGCGGATCCAATATTAGAACCAGAATTTAATAGAGCTTTGGAAGACTTTAGAACTAATCAGGAACTAGGGATGGATAATGTTCCATCAGAAATTATAAGATCATTGAGGAAGTGGTGACAAAACGACTATTCACGTTACTGTGTGGAATGTGTTAGTCTGGTGATGCGCCACCTGACTTTCGGAAAAATATTATCTACATAATTCCAAGGACTGCAAGAGCTGACAAATGCGAGAATTATCGCAAAACCAGCTAGCAGCTTCCCACCAGTCGCCGTATGAAAATTCGTAGTGCACTCAAAAACATTGTTTTCGTGGTCCAGGGGCTATAGCGTGGGGTGGTGGATTAGCTCTTGTAACGAGAGGATATTCGGCCAGTGGACTGGCTTGACTGTTCCCTGACTTAAATCCCACATAGCACATAGGGGACGCGTTGGAGAGCACGTCCGCCTCATCCAGTATTTGTCTAACACGCTCGTGGATTAATGGGACGCCTTACAACGAGAATTCATCACCAACCTTATGACCAGCATAAGAGCTCGATGCGGAGAGTGCAATGCTGTCGGTCGTGACGACACACGTCTCGCCCAATAAATCGCAGTGACCTCGGTGTACTTATCGTTTATTTACGTATGGTCTAAGTTTCATCTAGATAAGCTACTTACAGTGGTGCATAACACAATAGCTAATTTCGTTCTTAAGTTTGGCACAACAGTGATGATGATGATGATGTTGGGTTTGTGGGACTCTCAACTGCTCGGTCATCAGCGCCTGTACAAATTCCCAACGTTTACACTATCCTTTTTCTTACACTCCAGTCCAGTCACTGTCACTAACGAAGACGATGATGACGACGACATGATGAGGACAAAACAAACACCCAGTGCCCGGCAGAGAAAATGCCCAACGCGGCCGGGAATCGGACTCGGGACCCCATGATCCGGAGGCAGAAGCACAACAGTGTATGTGCACTACACGTGTGCCTTACATTGTTACTATTGTATTATTCCTGTACAATAAAATCACGTTTTTCGCCTCACGCTGAATGAGCAAAGAAATATAGTTCTTCAAAGTGAGACTGGCATACAGTTGAGACTCAGAAAAGAACTTGAAAACTACGTCAGAGGAACAAGTATCACAAATCAAGACACTATGACTGGACCTGAAAAAAATAACCATCCCGTTGTTCAACTTACCTAAAAATATCCATGTTGTCTGAGGTACAGTGAGTGATGTTTGTAACGGCGAAGTAAGGGATATGACAGGACTAGTCCCATTGCTCGTTCCCTCGTTTCACAGTTAACCATAGGTCTGAAAAGCACGTTTGTGAAACAGTGGCATAGTGCAATAGCCAATAACCAAAGACCGCGCCAAGTTTGTCCAGATCGTGAACATGTTTAGTTATGTCTTCCCTTCACATGGGGAGGCTTCTAATTTCATGTTTTTGTGTCGTTATATACATGTCAAATCAGAGCGATCCTCGAATGCTTGAGCAGTCTATAAGCAACTGAATTGCGCCAGGTGCTTCACAGTGTGTTCGCTCTCCATGTGTTGTCTAAGCGACTATCCACCCCATCGGCTCGAGGCACATATTCAGATTTAAAACGTTCTCTTAAGACACATGTACCTCATTTGAGAATATGTGACCGAAGGACAGCATGGACTGTAGGAAAGACAGATAACAAGAGAGTAAAAGTTTTTGATATGCGGCATAACAGAGAGGCTCTGGTGACTAGTATGTAATGAGGAAGTTATGGTGAGATATTGAGAAGAGGTCAAATGATAGGAAATGTCTTAAAGTAGTGGGGATTGAGTTCCATAATACTACAGGGAGCTGAAGAGGGCGAAAACGTTAAGCTCACACCAAGACTGGAATGTATCCTTCAAATAATTGAGGAGGATGAGTGTGGACACCGATTAGAAACGAAGACACTGGAACAGTAAAGGAAATCTTGGAATGCCACATCAAATCAGTACGATGAATGATGACGAAATATAACAAAAATGTGGTGTCACCGCCAGACACCAGACTTGCTAGGTGGTAGCCTTTACATTGGCCGCGGTTCGTTAGTATACGTCGGACCCACGTGTCGCCACTATCAGTGATTGCAGACCGAGCGCCGCCACACGGCAGGTCTAGAGAGGCTTCCTAGCATTCGCCCCAGTTGTACAACCGACTTTGCTAGCGATGGTTCACTGACAAAATACGCTCTCATTTGCCGAGACGATAGTTAGCATAGCCTTCAGCTACGTCATTTGCTACGACCTAGCAAGGCGCCATTATCAGTTGCTATTGATCTTGTGATTAATGTACAGTCAAGAGCGACGTTCACCATTTATGGATTAAAGTTAAGTATTCCACCAGCTATGTCCGTTTTTTCTAAATTCTAATTTTCTTTGACCTGTTCCAGACCTCACGCCAGCCTGCGTGAGCTAAAACGCGTGCCTTTCGGCTTCCTCTTGTATCCCGGTATTGGCTCTCCTGCCAACCCACAACAATTTGGCGACGAGGATGGGATCTGCTGCTCGCCGTCTGCTTTCAGCGACGGTGCCGTCCGGTCAGCGCCCTGGAGACCCATCTACTGGCTCGCCTCAGCCCCAGGTGTTACCGACGCTGCCTTACATTTTGCCCCATGGCGACGCGCCACCGCCGCCGCCGCCTGATCTCCCGCCGGCGACGCCCGCAGTGGACGCGTCGCTGCAACCGCCGGGCGCCTCCCTGGGTCACGCGCCGCCGATCGCTTCCCGTGACCGGATGTCCTCCGACATGGAACTCTTGCCCGCTCCGGACCATATGTCGTCTTCGCCCGTCGGGTGCCTCGACCCGATGGCGGTCGACCCTGTGGCCCCTCCTGTCTCTCTGCGGGCGCATACACCGCATGTTTGCGTGCACCCTGGAACAGGTTTTCAGGCGTTTCCTAGCTCCCCGCGGTCCGAATGGCAGGGTGCGGGTGGCACAACCTCGCCTGTTGTTAGGCTCCCCACCTCGTCACATACGTCAACATGGGGTCCTCCCCACGGCGAGCGGAAGCCTTGTGTCACAACCGTACGCCGATTTGCGGGGGAGGAATGTGGTGTCACCGCCAGACACCACACTTGCTTGGTGGTAGCCTTTAAATCGGCCGCGGTCCGTTAGTATACGTCGGACCCGCGTGTCGCCACTATCAGTGATTGCAGACCGAGCGCCGCCACACGGCAGGTCTAGAGAGACTTCCTAGCACTCGCCCCAGTTGTACAACCGACTTTGCTAGCGATGGTTCACTGACAAAATACGCTCTAAATTTAGAGACGATAGTTAGCATAGCCTTCAGCTACGTCATTTGCTACGACCTAGCAAGGCGCCATTATCAGTTGCTATTGATCTTGTGATTAATGTACAGTCAAGAGCGACGTTCACCATTTATGGATTAAAGTTAAGTATTCCACCAGCTACGTCCGTTTTTTCTAAATTCTAATTTCCTTGACCTGTTCCAGACCTCACGCCAGCCTGCGTGAGCTAAAACGCGTGCCTTTCGGCTTCCTCTTGTATCCCGGTATTGGCTCTCCTGCCAACCCACAACAAAAAATATTTCCTTTGTGTTTAGGATACCACTAAAGATGCTTGTAGCCCGTTATTTCTTAAACATACAGATTTCTGAGGCAGAGGCATGTTTTGGTCATTAAGACACACAAAGCCTACGCCAACAGAGGAGAAACAGTATTTGCAATCCAGCAGCTCAGAAGCCGTGTCTTCGCCAAACCCGTACCTAACCGATGCCTGCCGAGTTGCATGACCTAAGCATGTAATTCAGCTCGTCCGCCTGTCCTATGCCTGCCAATGCTTTACACTTCAACGGCGTTATTTCGTGTTCACTGTGTCATTTTGCACGTTATAAAAAGCTGTTTTCGGAAGCGAGACCGAATTCCAAACTTTCTCGTCACTGTAGGTCATTTTACAGCAGAATAATATACCTGCTTCCTGGAAACGATTTACCTCTGATTTGATGGCCATACTCTTCCAGTATGTACCCAACAGAACATTTTCAGGTTGGTTCGAGTCTATCAAACCAAAAACGTTGGCAACTTGACCGACTGTATTTAAGCTGTGTATCTAAATCTCATCGAGGCGATCTTTTGTTCATTCGTTAACAATGTTACGCACCAGAACGGCAATTTATTGTGGTAGACGTTGTTCTCGACGGCTTATTGTTTCCTATCCAACAGTAATCGGCCTGGCGGAACAGCAATTCAGATTCCTCTAATTCGTATAAAACTCATAAACTAATGACATACAGTATCAGTTACAAGTAGATATGCATTACCCCACAATCACTGTTGAATAACAGGTTGTCATAAAACAGGAACTAATTGCACAGTGCTGTATAAAACACCTTCCGACTCTTGGTAGTTATCTTACAGTCTTTCTCAGTACGCGACTTAATACCCCACTCTCATAGTTTAAAGAATCAGACACCCATTTATAAAACAGTCTCAAACGTCTGATTACTTTACAGATGACTTACTGTGATAAATAGACTGTAAGAAAGTAATTAGCATGAATTATGACGCCTCAAGACATATACACCGTTACTGCGATAAGCTTTTATTGTAATATTATAGCTCTTAGTGAGCAGATTATAAAATTAGTTTACATTTTTTAATTTAGTGAATAATTATATATAATACTGAACACCGAATGTTTGTTCCGTAGGAAACCTTTAGATACGGAATGTAAACTGGGATCTTGTAACAGTTTCAGCCATCTAGTAATATAAATTTCACTTCCCTTGTTTCTGTTATAATGCTTTGTGTTACGGTCACTCCCCGTTGCTGGAATTAATTCATCTTCTAGTTCTTCAGATTCGAACATCCTGGCAGTTTAACTTCTGTTCAAGATCGATACTCGAAACTAGATGTTAGGGAACCGTGGCCAAAGATCTTCCGAAGAAGCCATACAAGAAGGCGTCACTGAGCTTCTCTGTTTGGTTTACAAGACAGCTTCTACGAAGTCTGGAATAGATGGCTAGACTTGATCAACTAGTATTTCTTTCTGTTCTCTAAATTATTAAATATTCTACTTCCTAAGCCCTTGTACCTTCAGAAGCAATTAACACAGATTTCTTATGTCAATTTTATTCGTATTATCAGTATGTGTTAAAAAGTTTCCTTGTATTGTCGGCGTTCTTCTGTCAATAAATTTTCAGCTTTTTGATATTCCAATGAGATATATTCCTTTCTCTGGATTTCTAGAGGTATAGTTAAATATTTTGGTCTCTCTGACAATTTATGGTGTATACTTCGTAGATCTTGGTTTTGAATGATGTGGTTAACAATTTTGTTACTTCGTCGCATTTCTTGCGATGTCTTTTGTGTTATGTCACGATATGTTTTAAAATCTCTGTACAATGGATGAAACTAATTTGATGTCTTACTCATCTTACCAAACCATAAACTCATGCACATATTAAATGTTGTACGCAGATAGTGAAAAATATTGTAATTGTTCCAAATACACGTAACAGCAGCACTATAGTGCTTAAGGTATTTGGTAAGGCACATTTATCTAAGCACATGCAACGTCCAGTTGAAAGCCGTTCTGTCGTCATTTAATGCATACTATCATTTAACATGTTGTCGTGAATGACGTATTAGAGTTCCTTATTACTATGAGCAAAGTAGCTACTGTAAACTAAGGCATCGGCTGTACACCTAAAAAGATACAGACCTGGGAGAATGGCAGTAGACAATGATTAAAATCCTGGACTCAAATTTGGAAGAATTGCATTAAGATCCTTCAAGTTCCGAAACGATTTGCGTCGTCGCTAAATCATTTAAAAAGTTACGAGGATGATGCACTTCCATCCTCTTTGTAAAGAAAGAGTCTATTTTTACAGACTAGTAACTTACCGTTTCATTAACGATTAAAACCTTGCACGGAACTTGCTAGCAACAACGTTTTCGATAAGCATTTAAAATTCTACAGAGACTTACAGCTTTGCTGAATAAACGTTTTGCAATGAGAGCCTATGGATCGATTACAGGCAAGCTTGAGGTGTTCTAAAAGCCGTTTGCGTAAAACAACAGTTTCCAGTCACGTTTACGTGTCTACTTTTAAAAGGCTGAATAACTATCATTTGCACCGCAGACCGCTGCGAGACAAGCTGGAAGAGAATTAGTAAAGCACGTCTCACACGAAGCAAGAATCCCTGTAAGTTTCCTTGCTGGCTCGCGTGACGGCTACCTTGCGGGCTCCGTCGGCTGCTAACGGGCTGCCTTGTTGGGAACCTTGTAAGATTTCCAGGATAGGTCCGGTGCTATTTTTATTTTAAGCTTCCCTGCATACTACCTGCGTTGGCCAGTCATTAGACTTTCGTTTGTGACGCCAGACGCGGAAAGCCTTTGTTGATAGTCGCTCTTCTGCTGTTGTGAGGTGCGGTAGGAAGTTCTTATACTTATTAAATAATGGCACCGCAGTGGTCCAAGGAAGCGATTGAAGCATTGTTATGTACTTATAATGAAGAACAGTGTCTGTACGTCGTGAAAATCGCAAAGTATTATAATAAACACTTGCGTGCAGAAGCACTCCAAATAGTTGCAAGTGCCGTGTGTCTTGTTCGACCATATACGGCGAGCAAGGAGTGCTATAGCAAAATGCACAATTTACGTAATCAGTTTAAAGTGGAGTAAACCAAAGTAAAATCATCGAAAAGCAGTGGCGCTTGGATGAACGACGTAAGTACAAAACTATGAATTTTGTGTTGAATGTAGAAACCTACTACTCGCAAAAATCGGACACATTTAAGACTATTTCCTAGAAATATCACACTGAATATTCACCCGACTTTTGAAAGCACATAATCTTGAATGGTAATGGATTACGAAGTAGCTTTCCCACGTACATTTCACTATGTTGATATGAACTTACAATTTTGCTGATACACAAACCACCTTTATGGTATTTTGATAACTTACTGTTTTTGGCAGATCATTGCTTGCCAAGAAAAAGCGCATCCATAGGCCTGGCTCAACATTCCATGACTGAGGACAATGAAAGTGAAGAGGTAAGTTTACCTATTTACTTAAGACAAAAACTGAATTTCGTGGGTGTTAGACAAATGCACGTACAATTAGAATACTGTTCTCCACTGCCGTAGTTATTCATACAACATCATGTAGTGGGTAGTAGTTTTGTAAAATTACTTTAGAAAATGAGGTTATTCTGTTCGAATCTATTTAAGAACCATAGTAAGCCCTGAAGGAAATATTTTTTAAATTTTTTAACCTTTTAAAAACTGGAGAAATGTAGCCCTAGTGTGGATTAATTTGCTTGTGGATAGGTATCAGTTTTATCTGTGGTTTTGATATGGTTTTATTTCTTTTGTATCATTCCCAGTCTTCATCTGAACTTTCTCATCTGCAATTTGTTCTTATGATAGGTGTTCATCACTAGAATAATCAAGCACTGCCTGGTTTCTTCCTTCTATCAGGTTGTTTACTAGTACCTTTCACTGATTCAGAAGCATTTTGTGACTTTTTAGCAAACGTTCCTTTTGTTGTGGATTACTGGAATTCTTTCAGATTTTGTGTGCATTGTAATTTGCATATTGGTGTGCTCTTGGCTTTTCTTTGCATTCACACCCATTGTAACAATACTAATCTCTTAAGCAGTATTTCTTTCAACGTGTTAAGATTCATCCCAAGTTGCTTCAGGTGTAAAAGACAGCAATGAAAATACTGTGGAGCTACTTTGATCAAATTTGTCAATGGGAAAAAGTTGCCTCAGTTACCCTGAAATTGGGGCAAAGAACAACCCCCCCTCACTCTCATAATAACAAAATGTGATTTAAATAGAAGTTATCCCCTATGTAGTAACTGTTTCTTACACTATTTACAAAACTTCAGTATGCTCAATTGTTCATTGTGACGTTATGCATATCATTCAGTTACAGTATTGCAATAAATTTCAGAATGTTCTGCAATTTACAGACATTCCGTCTCTCAACTTCCCAAAGTGTGGATATGCAGCCATCTCTACATCAATACATCGAAGAATGTTATAGTCTTGATGTGGATGTGCTGAATGATGTCTGCATTGTGGAACAATGCGCAGACGTACCACCACAAACAACAACAACAACAACAGCATCACCATCACCACCACCACAACCACCTACCCATGCCACTCAAAGCAGGGATAGAAGAAGGAAGAGGCCTGGTGATGGATACATGAGTGCTGTTGAAGTAATAGCTGATAAAATATGTGCCACCCTAGACCGCCAATAACCCTCGGCAGAGTTAACAATGGATAGTTGCATGGTATTCATTGCTAACCTTTCAGCACAAAATTATCTTCCAAAACTGTTAATTTAGGATACATAAATGTTTAGTAGGTCTTTTCATACCTTTTTCATAACCATCAAAGAAAAAAATTATTTCATAATAGTGTCTCTCTACATGTTCCAAGTAATTAATTGTGTAGCTGTTGTGTAAAATAAGATCAGATTTATGCAACGTCTTGCACAGGTTCCAATCATTGCTTGAGATACATATAAATTTATATCCCTCCCCCCCCCTCCCACTCTCTCTCTCTCTCTCTCTCTCTCTCTCTCTCTCTCTCTCTCTCTCACACACACACACACACACACACAAAATCGCTGTCAATATGGCAAAGGACTGAAAATGAAAGAATAAATAAGATAGTTTTTCAGAAACATACTAAACCATTATCTGTTACCTTCCTGTACACTCCTTTCCTGCCATGGAACTCTGCCAACAGTACTGAAATACCATGTCAGATGTCTCTCTTCTCTTGCATTGGCTGCACTATGATTTGCACCCTGAGCAACAATACCAGGAAGACATGGTAATTCATCTACATTTGGAGGGATATATCCTTGAGAGTTTCTGACAAGTACAAAATTATGTAACAAGCAACACACTTTTGTAATGAGCTCTACAGATAGTGGAACAGTCTGCAGCAAAATTCCGAATTGGTTTGACATTATGCCAAAGGCATTTTCCACAACTCTATGTGCTCTACAAATTCTGTAGTTAAAAATTCTTTTTTCAGGTGTCATGTCACGTTCAGGATATGGTTTCATTAAATTTTCCTTTAACGCAAAACCATCATCTGCCACAAACATGTAGGGAACACAGATGTCACTACCTGGAAGTGGAGACATTGGTGGCAAATTTAATGAACCATCCATGAGTTTCATGAGCAAGGCACTGTCTTTAAATATTGCACCATCATTCATTCTCCGATTTCTACCGATGTCCACAAACAAAAGTTTATAATTAGCATCTACTAGAGCTAAAAGAACTATGCTGTCGTGACCTTTGTAGTTTCTGAATGATGAATCATCAGAGCGCAGTGGCCTAAACTTGACATGTTTCCCATCAAGTGCTCCAATGCCATGCGAGAATTGCCAGAGGCTGTGGAACCCATCTTCTATTACTTTCCACTCGGCAGGATCACATGGACACTGCAAATTACATTTTATTTCACAGTCGTGCCATACCAAGAAGAAAATCGTAGCAAATACTTATATCATTTATCTTGGGCTTACCTGTATCGCATTATCTCCTAACACGCTTGCTATGGCCGTTGAAGTCTCTGGTATCATTCGGGAGAGCGTGTTGTTCGCTATTCGCGTAGAATAGGCCAAATCTTTGTGTTTCCGATCGCTAGGAAACGCAGTGTGACAGCAAGCCTAGAGACGCATATTAAACGTGTCTCAGATTGATCGTAAAATTACAATGGATTATAAATGAAAATTAACTTTCTCTTTCGAACATATAATAATGCACTTACCTTTCCCGGGCCGTCATGGCCTGACGAATCACCGTGTCTTTCTTCTGAATCAGAGGCGAAACCATACAAAGCAGTTCTTCAAATACCAATACATCCATTCGTATAAAATTTGCAAAGGATGTACGATCTTCTATCCTATAAATTAAAGTCGTATATAAGTCATTATTGGTATATTTATAAAGTCAAACAGTAATAAAATGGTGATACTTTTCAAAGAAAAGTAGGTGTTATGCGAACTAACCTCAACTCTTTATGAAGCATGGAGAGCACACCATTTCCAGCCTTTCTCCTCTTAATCCAGTTTTTCGTCCATTCTTTCTTTCTACTTCTCTCATTAGCATGCATTTCTGCATCGTTCAGCACCAAAACAGCTAATTACGCCAGTTTGCTCTGAACATCTGTACCTGAAGCAGCCATCTTCGTTCGATGCAACATGCAGCCGATCACATAACGACTATCTGCCGATCTTGCACCGTGGGAGAGCTTCGGCATGGAAGATAGCCGGCTCCTTTCCCTGCAAGCCTGCAGGCATGCACGCCATCTCACAAACTTGCGGTGAACCTTGCTCCGTGTGAGACGGGTTTAAGGTCTGGTAAGTGGCGACAGGGATGTGGAGCCATGCCAACTCCAGCACAGAAGTCAGCTGTGCTAGGTTACTCGGTTGAGGATCCATCGCGCGTACAACCAGATCGAGATGGTTCCACGGAGTTTCGAATGGTTTTGAATCTGGGGTATCTGGTGGACAGGGGAGTACGGTAGAATCAGCCTGATGCCCTTCGAACCACAGACATACACTGCGAGTTGTGTAACGCCTTCCAATTTTGTGGTGCCTAGAAAGAACACGCTGTAGGGGTGAACATTAACCCCAATGTTACATGCATACTTGTGTTGGTCCGCCTTCCAGAATGATGAGATCACTCAGGGAATAAGAAGAAAACATTCGCCTGACTATAACGCTCTCTCCTCTGGTCTGCATCCTTCAAATTGTTGTATGTTTTCCGTTTTTAGACGCTTCATAGCATACACGCCAAAGTCACCTGATCGATAGTGTACGAAACGTGTTTCATTTGAGAAGGCACCTGTCGCCACAGAGAGGGCGTCCGTTTGCGGCATTGGCGGGCAAACTCGTTGCCGATGAACGGCGGTCAGCTGCTGCTGCGGATGCCCAAAACATCAACTTCCGCTGAACAGCCGTTGAAGAGCCACTGTTGGTAGCGCCCTGGTTCATCTGGGCGGCCGTCTGCTCAGAGTTGCACGTCTTTTCCCCAGAACACTTCTTCGTAGCCATCGTTCACCGCTCTCATCTATGGTCTGTGATGCACTACAGTTTATTCGGTTCCTGTTTTGGATGGCACCATTTTGCCATACATGGTATTCTTTAATCACGGTGGCAAGCGAGGTTTTACAGACTTAGCCGTTTGTACTGAAATCAAATGATCGTGCCCTTTTGCACTTCAGGCAAATCACTCCGTTTCGAGTTAAAACTACACTATTTTCGGCGTCCCCCCAACACGATTTATATACCATCGACTGCTAGTTCTTCCGCTTCCAGTCTGTGAGGAGTTAACGCACCTTGATATTGAATCTAGGCGCTGCTCACATTAATATGATCAGACGTGTACATACGCCACAGGATGGGGAAATTCGTGCGGTGATGTATCTGAAGAGATCTGACAAATAAACTATGACACTGCAATTTTTTTGCGATCACAAAGGAGTTCACCTACGAAGTAAAATGCAGCTATCTTGCAAGAAAGGCTTTTACGGAATTATCAGTTACGAACCGTGATGCTGCAGCAGTATTTCTTACGTTTGAAGAGAACGATTGTGGAATCGGCCATTGAAGGTCCACACACTGATCAAAACTTTTACTATTTTTTTATATTTCTGTGATTTTCAATTGGTCGCCAAGTTTGCTGCTGGGGCACGATGTTTGTTTACTTGTTCCCTATATATTCTGAAAGGATGATTTGTGGCAACAGGATGTACTTTGGGCCTTAGTGTGCAATATAAGTCAGTCACGCTGTGCATACTGAATTCTAAAACCTTCATTTATTTTGTGCAATGTGTGAGTTAACAAGTATTATCAGTATAACAGAGATAAATTTTTGCTGTTCACAAATTGTACTAGGCGAAATATCAGTGGTAGGAGAAAGGCGGGCATGACGGATTTGTGATTTTCAGCCAAGTTCTAGTCTATCTACAAATTCCAAAATAACGCCGTGTGCCGTAAGGCCATTCTTCAAACCTGCATGAAATTTTTTATTATCTTTAGACACAAGGAAAACATCTCAATAATCAATAACCTGAAAACTAACTGACGGACCATTCTACATGGCTGGGCTGGGCATAACGACGACATAGCTAACAGACTTTTTGCATTTCAGGCAAATCACTCGGTTTCGAGTTAGGCACAGGCTTCACACACACATTTTTTACCTCATCAGCAGCTGAACACTGTTCGTGGGCAAACATTGCACTCGTTCACTCCGTCATAGTTGGAAACCTTTTCTGAGAACCACCGATCTACCTCTTATTTATGCATAAGATTCCTCGCGGACGCTCAAATCTTCCGCATTGTAGGTCTTTAACTGTGGTGCCGAAAAATCTTGTATCCAACAACAGGATACGGTCGTAGATTTTGTTCTCTTCTTTCTCAGTAAAAGTGACTAATGCCCTCCAAATAGCTCATTGTTGTCAGTAGCACGTAGATTTCTCTTCCAAACTCACCTTCAACGTATCTCTTGTAGCCGAACAGGTGGTTGCAGCAGTGCTGAAACCCATCCATTTTGACTGAATTTTCTCTCCATCTCACATAGATCCAACGACTTACAGTCTCCTCCATGTTTATATATGCACACCACCGCTCTATAACATCTACACTGATTAAATGTTATCTGAAGGAGGTTCTTGAAGAATGGATCTAACAAATAATGTGGATGCATGGACATAGACACAGAGATTACCTATCGGGCTTACCATTTGCCTATTACCAAATAACATTTGCTGCAGATGACTATGCTAAAGAGTGCATAAAAAACCATACATAAACATCATAAAGGCATAGAATAAATCATGACTAAGAATATTTTTTCCAAACAAGATCTCTCTAAATAAGAAGTGGGCAACATGGCATTATCATAAATGGAAACTTAAATATCTGAGAGAAATGATCTCAGATCAGTGTCATTGTAAACAAGAAATAAGGCAGAAGACAACAGGAGCTAAACAAACAATTAAGTTCATATGAATCAATCGTTTGTTTAATTTGGGCACAATCTTGGGAAATAGAAGAAGGAGCCGTGCACAACAATTTGTTGAGAAGAAGTAGGGTTTAAAGGCAAGAGAAGAGCCCATATAATGAAATCAGGAATCGATTAAAAAGGCTCATGTATATAGCCGTATAAGTGGAAAAAGGGCGTTTAAAATGGTATGGACCTGCGATGATATTTGGGGATGAAAATATGACTAGTATTATGTCGGCAACCCCCACACAATGAAAAAGAAGGATACCCTGTGCCAACTGCAAAAAAAGCAGATGGAGGAGAATGTGCAAAGAAATTTAAATTAAGTATTATACGAACATCGAGAGGCTTGGGTACGATGTTTCAAAATGCAACCTAATGAGCAGTAAACAACTCGCAAAGTAAATAAACACTTATTTGATAATTAACATACATTTCATTCATTTCATCATGTTTCGTTATGACTCATCGTGTGTTATGTTTACATTTAACATTTGTACACCTAAATAACATCAAAAGAAGAATAAAGTTTTAATTAGGGGTAGTATTACAATCAGGGGGAGTATATTGGCATCTGGCTGCCCATTGTGCCAGCTATTCCACAAAATTTGTTGATAGTTGGCGATGGCCAAGGGCCAGGAGCCTAGTAGTAAACAGTTCACTCCAAAATTTACACGCAGCAGCAACTGGCTGCCTGTATCAATTATCGACTCTGGATAACAATCTACATCCATCTTAATTGCAGGAGGTAATAATTGATTATGAAACTGAGGAAATAAAGAGGGAATTCAACACTAATTAAAACTACATAAGATTACCAGTGATAGGTATTCTGTCAGAATTCAAAAAGTTAGAGCGGAGAGCAGCCTTCACTGACGTTCTGATACTAGTTACTAACGAGGGAGTTATTGATACAGACGTCAACTAACAAATACGGGACTCCTAATATGAAATTACAAAATGCCTTGTACACCACTAGCGTTTTTTTATTTTATTTTTTTTTTATTTGCTGCAACCCGTCAAGTCTTCCTCTTCTTTCTCAACTTTTTATCTCAGTGTAGAACTTACCCTCAAGGTCCTCAGTTAATTTCTGGATATGTTCCAAAATGTCTGGCCTAACAGGTTTTGCCCCTACAGCACCACCTATAGCACAAATTAAGTAGTTCCTTGATATCTTAACACAAATCATGTCATCGAGTCCCATTCTCTTTTCAATGTATTCCACATATTTCTTTCGTCGCTGATTCTGAGGAGAACTTCATTTTGTTTCTTATCAGTACACCCAGTTTTCAGTACCTGAAGCACTTAAATTCTTTTCTTCTCCGGTTTCCTCAGGGTCTATGAATAAGTTCCATACAGTTCTGTGCTCCAGACGCACAGTCTCAAAAATTTCTCCCTCAAATTAAGACCAAACCTTGACACGAATGGCTAGAAACGTCCTCTTTGTCTGCAATAGGCTCCTTTTTATATGCTCCATGCTTCATCCTTCATTGACTATTTTGTTTCCAAGGTAGCAGAACTCCTTAGCTTCATCTGCGAGTACTGTGTAGTCTTCAAATTTTATGGTAAGTTTCTAATCTCTTTCCTCCTACATCCCGTTCATATTTGCTTTATTCTAAACTCATATTATGTGCTTGGTAGACTGTTCATTCGGCCCACAATGTCCTGAAATTGTCCCTCGCTTTAGCTACTGTTAGAAGAGTTATACGCGAATTTTATTATTGATATTCTTATTTTGAACATGTATTACAAATTTTCATTGGCGAACGTTAGTTTTAGGTCGTCAAACACTTTGAATGTGTCTTAATATTACTTGCCTTCCTTATCAAGCTCAACGTCGACGCTACCTCCCTGGGCCATTTACCTTCTCTGTAGTCAAACTGTTCTCATCTAACAGATCGTAAGTTTTCTTCTCCATTTTTGTTTATATTCTTCTTATCATCTGTTTGGATGCATGAGCTATTCGACTGATGTGTGATATTCTTGCAAAGTTTGATGGTATGTGTCTAGTATCACAATTTCTATACGCCAACTGAAATAGTATTTTGACTGCCATTTCCCGAAATAACATTAGAAATTCCGGAGATATCTTAGTTAGCTCAGCGTCTACTCAGGTCCCCAGTTTTATAATGTTTTGTCAAAATCTGACTTTAGTACTGGAGTCCTTATATCTCCTAAATCAAAATTGGTTTCCTCTTCCATTGCTTCATCAGACAATTTCTTCCACTCGAAGAGGCCTTCAGTATATTCTTTTCACTTATCTGCCTTCTGCTTCACGTTAACAGTGGAGCACCTCCAGCACTATTAATGTTATTACTTTTTGCTTTTAATTTGACCGAAGTTCGTTTCGCCTGTTGTATGTACGTATCTTCTCCTTCCGACGACTATTTCTTTCTAGATTTATTCACATTTTTCCTGCTTCCATTTCCTCTTACAGTTCCTTCAGTTTATCACTTGTTTCGCTCCTCAATAAAACATTTTGCTACCATTCAAATTTTTCCCGCGAATTTTCTACTTTCTTCTTTAGTGGATCAATTTAAATGTTTCTTTGGTTAACCAGGTGTTCTTTGAGTTTACGTGCCTATAATAGTTCTTAAATGTAAGAAACTTATTTTTTGTTCCACTTTGATTTGTGCATTAAATTCTGTTTTAGGATACATTCTATTTAATATGTCTACAATTTTTCCAACCTTCGTTGCGTCGCGTTTACATAACGTGATGGTGACCTCGACGAATCTCTTGTAGTATGCTATATTCGTGTTCTCCGTAAGAAATTCCTTTCTGGGTGGTTCACAAAAGTTTTATCAACTCTGCTTACTAATTTGATTTCTGTAAACGTACTACCGAAATTTTATATCAATTTACGAAATATTCGTGCTTGTTACAGATGAAGCACATCTGCGTCATAAAATACGCTAATTACAGACTTTGTATTGACTTTTACACTCTTTATTTGCTAATGTATTTACGTATGATTTGTCAAATGTTCATTGAAGTTCGTAATTTGCACACGAATAGTTCGTCAGTAACCCGACTACTCGCCTCATGTATATTTATTTAAATGTGTTTTCAGTAGAGATCTTACGGTACGACACCACTTTATTTTACTGTATTTTAATACTGACGAAATCATTTCTCATTTAATTTTTATACTTACTGGTGTATGGTTGCCCGCTGACGGCCTAAATCAGGAATTTCGTTTTTAAATTAGTGATACTATTCAGGACAATAAATTATTTCCCAACTCATTGTTTCCGTGAACTCACGTGCTAAGCTGTAACGACATAATTCCCATTCTAAGTCGGCTAATATATTTTTCACAGTTTGGACGTTTCACTGTTGTGAATTGTGCCAGTGCCGCTCCAGGAATTTTGAATTATTTAAGCGTGAAATGCAGTGCTGCCGTAATTTTTGTGCAGCGCGTCGTTAAAGGGAACCGTGGGGCTGGCGAATTAGCGCACGTGGGGGAGCAGAGCTGGCATTGCCACGTGGCTTTCCACCCAACCAACGAGAGCGTGCGCTAGTGTATCTGATGTTTCCCAAACAGTCTGTAATCCTCACCCCGAATTAACTGCGCTTTTCATATCGTTTAAATAACGGAAAATATTGGCTTCTCCTTAATATGCGAATTAAATGATAATGTTGTATTTGTGGAAAGAACAATCTTCGTCAAATGTTCACGTGCTTTCGGATTATGTTTTAATACAGTTTGTACAGTATTCATTCTTCTCTTAGCTGTGTAATTATTTGCAGACTGACGTAACATCACAAAATGAGGATTTTTACCGTCATCTCACATACTGGACCGGACTTATGCACACTAAATTTTTTTAGATATGTTTTCTAGAGATTTATGTCCTATTTCGGTGACCCAGTTAGGTGAAGAGCAATATCGATTAAATCAAATACATAGCAATAATAAAAAATAAGAAGAAGAATAGTAACAATGTAAATGATAAAGCAGTATCAATAATCACATTAACAACTGTACGTCATTATTTTTGAAACTGAGTACCGCTTAAAGACTAGGAAAATGGAAGTAATGTTCAAACATCAGACGTAGTTATTGTTATACGTCGGCGTCAGAGTTTTTACCTAAAAGTGTAGAGTGGATTAATCAACAAAGAAATGAGAGAAATACAGGAATACTTACGAATTCATCCACATTCTTCGTAGTAGAAGATCAGTTTGTCTTGATACCAGAACAGTTCTTAATTTATCAGAGACCTTGGAATATATCATTCCATTGTAGGGTTTAGATGATGAATAGGAGTGTTGTAGTAGAGGATTAATGACAACAACTTCAACGGATGAAAAGGTGTTGGAGAGTCAGATAACTCTATGCAACCTCGTATGCTATGAGTCCTAAAAGGTGAAAGTGGCGCAATCAGCTTAGAGAAGATGTTTCGATCAGTTCGGTTTCCATTTTATTATATCTACTGCGTGAGAATAAATGATAAGATACAAAAGGTGAATGAAGCTACGATCGACACTTTCCGTCTTTCACCAGTTTTTCGCCATTGGCAATCAGCCAAAGTTCGTGATTTGCAAGATGTAAAAACTAACAGTGGTCAGCTAAATTCAACGAAACTAATCTTTTCTTGATGTCTGGGGAACATGTCCCGAGAGTGTTTAGAATTGTTTAGTTATTTTATCTTTCGACTGGTTTGATATTATCTTCTATATTTACTTGCGGTATGAAAATATTTTCAGCTCTACGTAACTACTACATACAACCAATATTTTCTGTAGTTTATTCTCCATATTCGAATATTTATGTGCCTCTTCTGTCTATTCCTCTACCACTCATCCCAGGACAAAATTTAAATGTTTATGGATGCTACTGCAGATGCACACAAACAGTCCGGTCTATTGGTAATGGTTTTACATGGATTTATTTTCCCATTCGTTTCAGAATTACTCCATCTCCGACTTTATCTGTCCACCATCATTGTCCCTACACATGATTTAGCTATTCAGGCGAAAATAGTCATTAGTATAGAGTGTTCAGGCTAAGATACCGCCTTGAGTAGTGCTACCCTGTTTCCTCCGACATAAGTGTGGGCCACATACCGTTACATAAATATCCTGAAGCTTTTCCTGTTGAAAATGGAAGGGTAACACAAACGTGCCGTCATAAAATTCTATATAAGGCATGTTTGTGAACTATTTAATTCATGTATTTCCAAAGAGGTAACAATGGTAACAAAATCTAAGGATGTACTCTGATGACCAAAATAATTATGACCACCTTTGTCAGTCTTAGGAGCGAAATACATCACTGATACTGCACATCAGAGATCCAACAGTTTATTGGTAGGCTTATGGGGGAATGTGGTATTAGATGTCTACGCGTAGGTCATGTAATTCCCGAAAATAAAGGGCCGCTGATTTGTGTACGCGGTGAAGGCGCCCATAGCGACCCAGATGGGTTCCAAAGGATTTAAATCAGGTGGATTTGGTCACCGAGCCATCAGTGTGACTTCACTACAAGGATCTTCAAACCATTGTTGCACAGTTATGGCTCCGAAACGTGAAAAATGATACTGCTGGAAGATGACTTCACCGTGGAAGACATCTTGTATGTAGTGGTGCAGGTGATTCGTAGCTGCCAGCGTGTCATCGACTACTACCACAGGTGCGATGCAAGAAAAGAAAAATGTCTCCTATGGCATAATACTGCTCCCACCAGCCTCCGTCTGTGGCGCGCTGCACATTTAGAGCCGCCGTTCACCTCGACGACGGCGTTTCTGGAGACGACCAGCGACCTAGTATAGAAAAACTGTGATCACCCGAGAAACCGCCGCGTTTCCATTAATCGACGGTCGAATCCCGATTAGTCTGTGAACACGTAGTGATGGTTGCTGCATAACTCCATGTTCAACAGTGTAAACAGTGTACGATGAATGGTGTGCTTCGAAACACTTGTGCGTGCACCAGCGTTGTGCTCTTTCGGCAGAGATGCCACGGATCATCTGTCCTACTTTACGGAACAGACAAGCCTCCGAACCTGTGAAGATTGGCGGACATCCAGCAATTTAGCGCCAAGTGGTAGTTTCACTGTCCTTCAACCTCTTTCCGTACATGCTCACGACAGTAGCACGTGAACATTCGATCAGCTTCGCCTTTTCGACATACTCGTTCACAGGCTCTGGGTAATAATAATCTGGCCTCTTTCACAGTCGGTTATCTCAAAGAATTGCATTTTGCACTACGTATTTTCGCTAGAGTGATGCGCTGTCCGTGTCTGGTCCGTTTACATGCTTTTGTTACCGCGTAACGTGCTCGCAACGTAATCGGGTGGCATCAAATGTTGTGGTGGGCAGTGGTCATAAAGTTTTGGCTTATCAATGTTTGTTTAACTACAATCGTGATATACTTTATACTCTAACCAATGCTTTAGTCGAAATATGACGTGTCACAGCAGTTTCGCGGGCAAAATACGAGCACCTTAAATTTTACACCAACTGATTTAGTTCCAGCCTCCACGAGCGATTAACAGCAACCTAACGTCAACTACTTATGTTCGGCCTAAAACACATTTGCGGTCCTTGCCAGAGCTCAATGCAACAGACGAATATAATAAAACTGCCCACTATTCAAATTTACCTTTAAGGCTGATTTTAGAATACAGTCAACATGTTCAGAGGAGCACCACTCTTTGCTGGACATTTCCCGACTTCACAATTCTTTTTCGGTCGACTGGTTGATTAAATAACAACAGAAATTTAATGCGCACATGCTCCCCACCTTAGAAAAGTAAATATCATTAAGCAATTAACTAGGAATTAATACGCTTATGTGATCTTTCCGGGAGTGCTGTTTAAATTAACATAAATTTCGCTGTATTTGAATGTCCTGAGTCTTTAACGGTGATCAAGTTACTTTAATAATTATGAAATCTGTATAATAATTACTAAATTATTAAAGTTCTGACAATATTATCTTTGGGACTTAGGGAATGGAGAGGGTCACTTAATGCTGTGTTCACGATAGACATAGATGTAGAGGACTTTACGTTCTGACGTTTTTCCATAACACTGATTAACTGAAGTATAGTGTATCTCCCACTATGTGTATGAAAGTAACTTTTGTAACTTCAATCATATATCAGTCGGTTTAGCAGCAATGAACTTTTTTCACCATTCTGGTATATCCTGATTTATTTCATATAATTTGGGCTACTTGATTTCTGTTAATGTGTTGATCAGCCATTTTTCGATCAATTTCGCTCTGTCCACTGTTATAGTTTCATAAGTATGGCGAAAGCCTCCACTCGTCACTCTTCCTCACTCCAGCGTTCCGGAAATTTAAATCCGTCTGTTCCAGTTCCTAGTGGCGGCGAAGAAGATACCTGTCTGGAGTGTAGTCGGCAGGTAACAGCCACGACTCCAGGTTTAAAATTTCATTTGCTGATGGCTAAACAATGTGCATTACCTCATACACATATTTTTTAACATTCTTCAGTAGACCGACTGTAATGATTCCAGTTTTTTTCCTGTACAACACTGTGCTCCAGATAGACACATTTCACAAGTTCATTTCAATATCAATTTCAGATATCAGAAGATCTCTGGTACTGATGGAAACTTTGCTAGCTTCTGCCAAGATACCTTTGATGTACTCTTGCTAATGCTACTGTGCGTAATTTTGACTCCGAAGTAGGTGATATGTTTTTATTTCTTCCATTACGTTGTTTTTCTCTGTTCTCATGTTAAACAAGTATTTATTCTGAATAAAATCTTCTCGGTTCTCAAGCTGCGTCAATTCGAATAAGACTGAGCACACGTATTTATTCTGTTTCTCATTAGTCGTCATTCATACAAGTTTCTTTTATTTATCAACAGTTCCCATTCTTTACAAATATTGTTAAGTCTTCCTAATATCTTTTCAGAAGCGCTAGGTTCGTCTCTGAAACTTAGTAATGTTAAATGTTCCCCTCTCATTTCTATTCCTCTTCTGAAATATTTCTTTCACTTTCTTCTTTTCCCTTCGACTTCAATTGGTACGAAAAGCTGCAACACTGAATTTCACTCGTCATGATGCGATCTCGACTTTTTTTTAATCGTCCCCTTGGATTACTTTTCCTTTAGTTCCATAAATATTTTAGTTTATTCATGTGTTCCCGTACTTAAAATTCAAATACTTGAATTCTGTGGGTTGTGAGTGTGTCATTCTATCTTACACTGTCGAAGATGTTACTTAGGGTTCCTACGTGTTGGAAGCGAAAGTTATTATTGTATCATTCATTAGGTTCAATGATTATTTGTAATAGCTAGTCGAAGAATGCAGTGATAACTTAATGATAAATAAGTGGTAAGTCAGACATCTGTCAATAGGCAATGTAAAGCAAAACTTATCCTAGGGATATGAATGTTTTACTATGAGAGTATTTTGAATAGGAAGTTACATATTGCTGAGCCAGGTCAAATACCAGAAGATTTTATAGAACAGTTGACCGCACTCTAGAGTCACACAAAAACATGACACTGTATGCCAACATAATCACCAAAGACCCTGTAAACAACGGTCCGAACATTTTACCAATCACTCAATACCTCAACGATAGAAATCTTCTCCTTGACCACGAAGCCATTAGAGAAGCATTGAGCAAATGTTCGGAAACCTTTGCTGTGTATCAGTTCCTCCTGGATTCCCTGGACATTACCGGCAGCGGCTCATGTCGAAGGTCTTACATTCAAGTCAACATCACCCACGTAGTTGCAACATTGGTGAAACAGTTAGGACCATTTCGTTATGGCTTGACGCGACAATTCATTTGGTCCACATAGCGGCAGATTCTCACGGTGAATCTATGTACTATTTAGACGTTTTGCGCACAACAGTCGCACTGTTCATCTACATCTATATAGATACTCCGCAAGTCACCGCACGGTTCATGACAGAGGGACCCTGTACCACTACTAGTCATTTTTTTATCTGTTCCACTTGCCAATTGAGTGAGGTAGAAACGACTGTCTATGTGGCTCCTTATCAACCCTGATTTATCGCACCTTATATTCGTTGTCCATAGGCGCTATATATGTTGGCCGCAGTAGAATTGTTCGGCAGTCAGCTTGAAACGTCGATTCTTTAAATTTTCTCAGTAGTGTCCCTCGAGAAGAACATCACCTTGTGGCGTTCCCTGTGTTATTCAGTGGTTTGGTATTTAACTAATTTGTAAATTAAAATGATAATCTTATTTTTTTACATTGAGTAATTACTAAATAAATTTTCTCCCGGCTAAAGATTTGGTCAAGCTGCTAAAGAACTCCAAGTTAACGTTGTGTTAAAGTGTTGTCTGTAAGTTGCGTAAGTGTACTAAATCACAGTTCATACAACAGATTCTATACAACTATTGATTACGATGGAAATGGTTATCTTCAGCAAAATGATCATTAAAACCACCGACTATCAGCCGCGCACAACACTGGCGTATGTTACGTGAAACAACATTCTTCGCAACTGGTGCGTAATTAATTTCGGCTCCATACATCAGCTAGAAACGTTTATTATAAGGATCATGCTATCAGCACTGTTTTTAAAGGACCAATCTGATTCGAATCATTTTCATTAAAATGAGTTCGGGACCACCGGTGCACATTTATTTTTACACATTTGTATTACGTTCAGCATTTATGTCTGCAGAGTTGCGTAATTACATTTTCCGCTGAGATAAT